>NW_010972609.1:6838520-6858367 GCF_000737465.1 Haliaeetus leucocephalus
CCCTTCTCCCCGCCGCCCCTTCTCCCCGCCGCGGCGGGCTGCGGGACGTACCCCGGCGCTGGGCGGGGGGGGCGCTTTCCTGACTGACGCCTCCCGCTCCCCCGGAGCCTGACCAGCTCTCGAGTCGGCTCCGGCAGCGGGGGCCGGTCCCGCGGCGAGGGGCGGCAGAGCGGGCTTTCCTTCGCGGGGGGCGGCCGCGGGCTCGGGGGGCCGGGGCTGGAGCAGCCGTTGGGGGAAGCTCCCGGCAGGGCCGCAGGGCGGTTCTCCCTCGGCGTTGAGGGAAAATTCCTGTTTCTACTTCCCAAGAGTATTTCCCCAGCGGGTGGTCGGCGCAACGTCTCCGCTTCGGGCGGCGATCGTGTTTTTCCTCTGTTGGGCGTCCCTTGGGAGAACGTCGGTCTGTCTTCGTTCTTACTTTCCACAGTCAGCCTAGGTGGGAGAGGGCAGGCTCTCCTCTGGCGTCTTGGGCGTGAGGAGGCTGGCAGCGGCTTTCTCCTGAGAAAATGGTTTCTGTACGTCCCTTCACGTCGGGTGGCTTTTATAGCCCGCTGTAGCTGCTCTGGCAGCAAAACCGTGGCTGTCCGAAGTTTCCGAGCGTACCGGCAGCCCTGTGGGTGTGATCCTTCCCCGTTAATTTGCCAGCGAACCGGGCTGGTGCTCTGCTGAGCCCCGTCCCCGGGAGAGGAGGGCAGAAGGTATTGCTGGCTGTGGGGAGAGGGGCCCGGGGACACGCGTGGGTCTTACGCAACGAAAACTGAGCAAGAGGCACGCAGGACCAGTTTGGAGCGGTGTCTTTCTTCTTGGGATCCATTAGCCTTAGCTGCATGTAGGTGCTTGCGTTAGATTACTTCATTTACAGGATTCATTCACGGTTCATCACGGACACTGGGGAAGATTGCATTGTCTTTTTTTTTTTTTTTTTAACTCGTGGTAGTTTCTGTCTGACAGGTACCACACCATGTTTGCGTTTTTGATAGTGCTGTGTCAACTGCACGTGATGATGTTTGCGTTTCCTCACTGCACAGGGAGATTAAATAACTTGAAGCAACCTGAACGAAAAGACGGTAACTTACTTTTAATGTGATTTTATGCCTTCCAGAAATAAAACTGTATCTAACTTTGCTGAGAAATCTTTTTATGTATGTAAATAGTTTTGGTTTTGTTGGGTGTTTTTTTTTACTTCATTAAAAAAAATCAAGCTTTTATGCTTAATTTTAGAATATTTGAATATCTTTTGCTGAAATGATTGATAATTGACTTCGGTGTGGATATTAAGTATTTATCCAATCCAGTAGTAAGTGCAGATTGGGACAACTGAGCTTTCTCTAAGTTTCTAGGGTTATTGCCATTGATATAACCAGAACACTCTAAGTAAAATCAAAATTTCAGAAGTTTTAAATCTGTATTAAGACAGTACTGCTTTGGTACTATTTCAGCACAACAGTTTTATATTTAAAATTGCTTTGTATTTGAAAGGGTTTATTTGATTGTTCTTTGGGATTGGTATTTTTTCTCAATACCAGATCCCCTTACTACCCCTTGACAGATAAACATAGTGCTGCTACTGCAGTTCTTCACTTTGGAGGGAGGGAAGTGGAGAGGAATTGAGGTAAAAACAAATCAAGTTCTCCAGAAGGACTCAAGCACTACAATGCTAAGCCGGGTGATACTTTACATTTAAGCATCAGGGCTTCAAAAAGGAATTTGTAACTTAGCTGTCCAGTCTCCTCAGTGGATAAGGAGTGCTGAAACCTTAAGACAGACTTTAAAAAGTCATCACATTGAGGGGGAGGCTCCTTCAGGGCAGTATGTTGAACAGAAAACATGGCTAGCAGAAAAATGCTTGAGACAGGTTATTCATTAAAATTCATATTGCTCTGGGCCATAAAGTGTCAGGCTGCCTCTTTGCTGCGAGTTCTCTATTTGTTCTATGACAAATAGAATCCTCTTCTGACAATAGGCCCAGATCACACTCTCATTAAAGACGGAGTGAGTTGGAAAGAGAGGGGCCCAACTCTTTATCCAATAATTTAGCAAGTAGAACAGTTGTCAAGAGTATGGGATGCCTGCATTGAGAGGTTACCCCTTCAGCATTTTCTGAACATCTTTTACCAGCAGAGTTACTTTATTCAGCAAACTGCGTGGATGCATTTTTGATCAAATGCTAGGGATCCTAATGTGTTTAGCATTCTGTTGAACCAAGGACTGCAGAACTGCATTCAGTTCCCTCACATATAGGAGAGAATTCATATCCATCTGTTTCATTCTCCAAATACTATCTTAATCACCAGGTTGCAGGTAATTCGGAGATGGAGATAGGTGTACTTCGACCATGTCCTACAAAGTGAAAAAAGTGCAGATAAATGGATAAAGACTCTTCAAAAGAGAAAAGGAGCATGTATCGTGGGGAATTAGGGGTCCTAGGCTCCAGGCAGTTTGCTGATGCATTCCACATTAATTAAAATGCATCAATTATCTAAGTTAATTCAGAAGTATAGCTAATACTACTTGCATGGTAAGGAATGAAACACTTCTGAGCAAAACTGAAGATACCTCTTTCAGAAGACTGAAGTTATTCTTGCGATTTGCACTGAACCAAGATATTGATAATATTTTTTTCCATGTAATTCTTTCCCCTTTCCACTTGTGCATTTGTTTTTTAAGTCCTTCTCTCTGGTTACTCTTAGGTATAGCATAAATATTTTGAGCTTAGATTTTCTTGCAATTACTTTAGAATAACAGATTTCCCTTCCTACACAAATGTGTGCGCACGTGTGGCTCTTTCAATATATACCGTAGAATTCTATAAATTACATAAATATATACTCTAATATTCATTCAATATACTATAATATTAAAGACCTAAACAACCAATATGCAAGTTGCACTGCAATTTTCTTAGTTTTCAGAGAGCAAACCATTTTGAGATACCATTGCAAGATCTAACAGTAACTATTAGGGTAAAAATTCCTGAATGATGTGATAATCTAGCCAAACAAGCTAACAAGAACACGGAGCTAATTTGTAGCTGAATAACTTTATACAGACTCTCATCTCCTTTTTTAGCCGTCTGGCTTGGTGTGTAACAATGGTGTTTCTGCATTACACTTGCAAAAATAATCCTCTAGTCATTTCACTTAACCAAATAGTCTGAATTTCTTGGAATACAGATTGGGCTTTCACTGAAAACCAAGCCAGAAAACTAGTTGTGTCATATAAATTTTTTTTTTTTTTTTTTTTTTTTTGAGAAAGAAGCTGTAGCAAGAACAGGCTAAAACTTGACTATGGAAAATGCCTGGTGAGAAAATGCATTCCTGTATTCCAAAACCTTTTATAATTTCACTAACTCTTCTGGAATCTCACCTTGCAACTTATTCCATGAGGCCTCATGTAGCCTGTAATATGCACAAAAGAAGAAAATAATTAAATGTCTTCCAAAGTGCCTGTTGTCAGTAAAATTCCTATCATGGACTAATTTAAAACAAATAAACTTGGCAATATGCCAACCTTTAGATAAAACTTGCTGCCACAACTGTGAAAAGAGAACAAATGTAAAACGAATAGGGCTCTGCTGCCATGATTTAAAATCCAAATTCCGTAAAGAAAATTTGGAACTCACAGATAGCAGAATATTGATAAATGTATATTGAGGATTCTTCAGAAGAGATTTTTTTTTCATCCCCCCCCCCCCTTGCCTCCTTCCTCCAGTAGGCCAGTGTCTTGCTGAGTTTGGATCTGACTGAATTTCTGCTTTATGTGACTATGACTTTGTTCTTAAAAGCTCCAGTAAAAAAACTGATGCCCACATCCCAGAAGGAATAACACCAAAACTTGAACAACAGCTGTCATGAGAATCAAATTCTGTTGGCCAGTATAAGGAATACCAGAAATCCTTTATGAGAAAGGAAAATATGTTTATTTTATATTGCATAGTTAGAAAAATTAACAGCAAAGAAGACATTTTAGGAGGAGACCTTGATGTTTCTTTTTCCTGTATGTAGTTGAGACATGCTAGGGGAAGAAGTGGTCTCGATGTGCTCCTTTAGGATATTAAACATTCTTTAAAAATAGCAAATTTAACTTTCCTAACTTGTTCTAAATCAACTTTTTTTAATTAGTGTTTACATCAGAAAAGGAGGCCAATTTATTCATTGGACGACATCTTCTGAATAACAGATTTGATTTTGAAGCATTCACAGCGGATAACCTGGAAAGAGAATGCTTTGAAGAGCTGTGCAATTTTGAAGAAGCCAGAGAAGTTTTTGAAGACCCCAATAAAACGGTAGCTGTTCAAACTGAATTTAATATATTGAAGGAGGTTACTGACTAAATCATTACTGTATCTAAATACTGTAGCCCTTTGGAAAACAGCACCTAAAATGATTGCTTATTTTACTGTAAAAGTAGAGGCCCCAATTAGATGGGGTTATTGCTCAAGATACGCAGTGAATACACTTGAATATGTACTACTGTCTAGAAGACTTTAGATAAGAGCTCCAATTCTGCAAACGAATATAAATGAAACTTCAGAAGTACTACTTGTGGATATACTTACAGGTGTTTTCAGAATCTTTTTTTTTTTTAGTAACTTCTTAGCATCCAATTTGAATGTGTTCCACATGCTGTATGTATTAATTGGCTGATCATGTCCTTGTGTCATGCCAAAGAAGCGTTTTAGAAGAGAGGAGTACAGAGCAAATCTGCAGTTCAGCTATTGCTGAGTATTCCTATAGCATTATCTTCTAAATTGCTACCTATATACAGCTTGGAAGAAACCTGGTATAACAAAAAGAGAAAAATACTTAAGAAACCTTTCAGCCCAATAATGGAACGTGATGATTGTTTGCAGTCTAGACGGCTCTTGCTGCATGCAGCAAGACTCTTCACGATTCTAGGTGTGCTCTGTGCTAACCTGCAGAAAAACCAAGGAATACATACTTCTGTTCTGAAGGTGGAAATGTTAGTTTGCCATTGCTAGCATTTTCCTAAGAAAAAGGTGAAAGTGTTAAATTGGAATCTTGATGGGAGTTTTTTGCTGGGTAGCAAAAGTGGAAATTACAGCTAAACCCATTTAATGCATAACAGTCACGCAACGCAAAGGTTTTCCTTTTCTCTTAAATGAATCCCATTATTTTTCCTAGCTGATATGAATTCAAATAGTGTTCATGCAAATGTTGGATTCTTAAGAACTCGACTTTGCCTTATTAATACTCTTCTGTAGGGATTTACAAAGATTAATTGTAAGCATTTTTTTAGTGTCAGAATATGTGCTTTCTACTATAATCGGGCAGAAATATGAGGTAATGTTGGACAGTTAAATGCACTTCTTTCTTTCACCAGCTGGCATTTTTTCCTTTGTGACATTGTAATATTTATGCAAACTTCAATGTATGAGAAAAATATGGTGGGATAAGCAAGTACAAATCCTTCAGCAGGAGTTGCTTCTGTTCATGCCATTGTTAAATTTTGCCCACAGTACTATTTAAAAAAAATTGTCAATAAGCCTGTCAATTATCTATTTCATATAAATCTGATCCTTTGTGTTTTTATAGATGGATTTTTGGAACGACTATTCAACTAAAGGACCTAAAATAAAAATAGGCAAGTCATCTTTTTTCTTCTTTTCTTATATTGCAGTATTTTGTGTTTGTTATAATAGTACATTCTTAAAAATACACCATGCATTCAGTTAGCAAAATCAGAATTGATCTTTTTACTGAAATTCACTGTGAACTGTGCAAGTATATTGCATTGTCTGATGCAATAAAACATACTCACTGAAGCATCTTACTCCCAGTGGGCTTCATTATAAGTCTGTAAGTAAAAACAATGTAACTTTCTTGTACATTTCTTTGTTTTATTACACAATCAGTAAATTTGCAGTAATTCTGTAGCTGCTTTCTGTGGTTTGGTTGTGTTTGTTCCTCTCCTCTCCCTGCCCCCTCTTTCTTTAATAGTAATATAACAGTCTGATTTAGGTTCAGAGTAGTCTTATGCCAGATGTTTTATTAGAAAAATGGTCAGTATGACTTGAGGGAAGATCTACAGCCTGATCAAGGTCACAAGTACACGAAGTAATATTTGGAAGGCGTTAGAAGACGGACATCTCAACAGTTTTATGTACAGAAAAGGGAGTATTTACTCACTTTTGCTTTAAAGATGACTGTGAATGATGCTCTTGGGTTGTGTTGCACAGATACTATGGCTTCGCACAGCAAGCTAGATACTGGTGGAAAGGAACAGGCTTATAGCACAGTGAAATTAGTATTTTACAGTGTATACAGTATACTATGTAGATGGAAAGAATGCATAATGAAAATAACCAATGTTTTATCTTCAGGTGATGAGGCACTACAAAAGATTAATGTTACAGGACTTCTCATCAGTCTAGTTGCTGCTGGAGTACTGTTAGTTATAATTGCACTGCTTATCTTCTACTGCTGCAAAAGTAGATGCAAATCAAGGCAACCACCACGGTAAGGAATTTCACTGCTTTAAAAAAAAAACAAAACAAAAAACGCCAAAACAAACTCTTGCTTAAGAGTGGAATTTAAAAACCACTCTGCGTTGGTCTAACTGTATTCTCAGAGAATCCAATGGGATTTCTAGTTTTTAGTTTTCTGGAACCAAAGTTACGTGACACTAGCAGCAGTTATGCTGGTTAGTAACATAACAATGTAAAAACAACACTTGCATGGCTGACATACCTTTGGGTGTTTTTTTCTTTGTGTGTGTTCTTGGTTCCAAAATACTCTTTATTAAAAGATGGAATCATTTTAATAGGTTGGGGCCTGCAATGGAAAGTCTAATGTGTTCTGTTCACTCTCTGAAGTAGGTTGTATGCTCTTTGTGGCATGTAGTCTACCTCAGATGTGAAATGAAGTAGGCTGGAGGAAATACTTCTTTACCAATTCTTTAGCCCCGCTTGTTCCTTTATCCTAAACTTGAAAGGAATACAAGGGGATTCTGTGCCTCTTCCCTATAAATTTCACATTACTGAGCTATTCTTACCCTGTGGTTTGGAGAGAGTATTTAGCTTCTGGTCTTTATGATCATTGAAGGCAAGTGTTTTCTGTTGTGGGGTTTGGGTGGGGTTTTTTTGTGTTTTTTTGGGGTTGGTTTGTTTTTTTGTTTAGTGTTTTTTTTTTCCAAGTAAGGCTTTATATTCTTTCTTCCCTTTAAAACAGAAGCTGCCATTTATAATGCTGTTAACTTTGTTTAGGTACTTGCATTATGTAAGAAGACGTAGTTCATCTAGCATCTTCAGAAGGCATGAAGAATTTTCTTTAAACCCACTTCCTCTCAGAACTGATGATTCAGGACTACCAACTTATGAGCAAGCAGTTACTTCAGATGGACAACACAATGTGCCACCACCTCCTTATCCAGGGCCCCCAACAGGGGCTCGGGTGTTTAAAAAGTCTATGTCACTTCCTGCCCCTTAGTCACAAACCTCCTTCTGGGGTGAGGGGGGATTACTGAAACATAACAAACTTTTTTAAAAAGTCTGTGCTACCTTGCATATTGCAAGACAGTTTACAAAAATGTGAAAGATCTTTAGCACAACTAGGAGCAAGTGAAGGTCCCATTTGGGAAAAGAGGTGATCTGTTGCAAAGGCTGCAGGACTGTTCTTTGCACAAGGTTATTGCGCTAAGAGGAGGGAATGCATAAAGAGTGAGTCTTGTACTGCCACCCTCTTCTATATGCACTTTGAGCCATCCCATCATACTATTGATGTTTCATTAATAGTTTCATCTCTTTTTTCTTCAGAAGGAACAGTATTTTAATTGGTTTTATTGTCACTAACCATTTTTTGTGACTATTAATACTTTAAACCACTGTAAGAAGTCTGCTTTGTTGTTTGATATATTCACTTCATTGCTGTTGAATTATCTATTCATTCTAGTAATAGATTTGAGTATGAAAACTATTTCATGATTTGATCTTTCAAATGTATATATATTACTGCTTCTGGATTACAATGGTTTGTTTTAGACATTGCTGGTTAACACACTACTCAATGTGTTTTATTTTTGTACTTTCAATTTTGGATGAAAAGGAGCCATTAATTGCATGGCACACTACCCATTCAGACAAAGTATATTTTTATCAAATGGTTTTGATGTTCAGCACTAAACACCAGGTCGAAGTGAATAGGTAGAGAGGATGTTAAGCAAATAGCTAGAGACTTGTCCCTTGTTAAAAAAGTACCCACCTTTCACAAATAATGTTTCTCTTGCAGTTTAAAAATTTAAATGTTGAAAAAGACATTTAGCTTGGGGAATCAAAGGCCAAACTACCCCACAGGAGCACTTTGTGTCAGTATGTATTGCCCTACTGGCATGACAAAATCATACTTTTAAGTAGCATGTAATATCATATTAGGTAAATAACCAGTATCCACAGAGCAATAGTCATGAATTTCAGGGAGTTACTGGTTAACTGTATCAACCCAATTTCTGTATCTCCAGTTGTAGCCACCCTTAATTTTACACCTTATTACAATATCAACCCCCAGCATTATGTGGCCTACAGATCTTGCGGAGCAAGTCATAGACCAACATTGCTGTCCCTTTACCTCCTAGTCAAGTGGCACTGTAGTGGAAAAGGCTTCCCATAGCCACAGGAAGCCATATTAGAGGGTCTCACAGAGAACATGTCGGGCTGCTGTTTTCTTGTATTACAGTAGCTATATAGTTGGACACATGCAGTAAAGTTTTTTAAGAAGCAACAAATACCACCCCCCCACCCCCCCATTTGACCAATACTGGCAGCAGCAAAAGGTATTTTAATTTGGTGCCTAAAATGCACTTCAAAGGCTGAATATTTATATGTAACATTTCACTGATTTTTATGTTTTTTAACATGCTAGTGCTGTTGAGTAAGATGCGGAGATTTGCTGTGAGAGTTTTAATCTGTAAATGCTTTTGTAAAGAAGAAAATGCTCCAAATCTTGGAATATGAAGAGGGTACATTGAAAATGCTACACAAGGAGGTCTTGCCCTTTGAAAAATACATACAACCCACCTGGTATCAGTGGACGTTTGACTGTGTTCTTATTGCTAAAGCTTCAGCTTCAGATTTGGCTTTTGACAAGTTGCAAACCTCTTTGCAGCTTCTTTCTTGTTGAGAGATGGGGGAATCCCCTTGTTGGGAGAGCTTCAATTCACTTTTGCCCTACTTGAAAAAGCATTTTTAAGTTCTTGGAGGTTACTATTCTGCAAGACTGAAATAAGTGGATTGTGCGAGATCACTGTTGATAACCAAAATACAGAGTTATGATGAATTACAAGCTTGCAAAAACATTTCTCCCATATTTCCTTTTCATTTAGCTACCAGTTTTAAAATTTGTTAATGTGCATCTTGAGCTATAGAGCACGCTTTTCTCTAGATTTTTCCTGGGACTCAAAAATTGCTAATTTAATGGGACTGATAGGAGCACTTTCAAGGAAAGGGATTTCACAGGGCTTGTGAGAGTTCAGGTTCCGTAATGTTACTACAGTGATGTACACATCTGGCAAAGTCATGTTTTAAATAAACTACAGAAATTGTACAGAAACCTATTTAATCACTTGAAATTTGATTCTTCTCCTATTCCTACAAATCATTTGCAAATGATTCCATGCAATGCAAGCAAAAATCTTGTTCTTCATAATTAATAAAAAACCTTGACATGGTATAACTGTTAAACATAATGCTATAGCGTTTTGGGCAGTAAACTGCACCTTGTGTAGGGAATAACACTTCAAATTTACTCAAAGAAGCTGCACTTAAATCCTGAAGATATTCAAAATATGCAGTGACTGACATTCAAATACTGGTTGCGCAAAACACGACGATTTGCAAGACACATTCTGCTTATTTTAAATAAGGAGCAATGTTTAAAATTTAGTTGAGAATAATGTAAACTTACCTCTCCTTGTAAAGGGAGAAAATTCCTTTGAATGGCAGTTGTTTGGGCTGAGTTTTTCTTCTTTCATACATTGACTCCTGGCCCAAGATACTCTTACCTTGTACCTTGTCTCTTTTTAGAACTTCTGATTCATCAGGGTTAGCAGACAAAAAAAATCAACAAGAGGTAGACTATGGTGACTTGTGAATGCAGAAGTGTTGCCACATTTCCAAATTTTACATGCAATTTCCTTTGAAAATGCAGTTGCTATTAGAAAACAGCATATTTAAATGTCCTTAGGTGGGAAGAGGAGGTGGTGGTTGATTTTGAGGAGTAAAGCAGCAGCAAGTTTAATCTAATTTGTATACAGATGTAAATCATCAGTGTTTTGACTTCCAGACTTTCTTTCAAGGGCCAGTAGGAAAGGCAGTGGATTTTAAGTGAATTAACAGAGATCTACTACGACAGTTGAAAACTGAAGTGTCTCAACAGAACACTGGGAAAAATTACATAGTACATAAATTCTGTTTCCCTCAGAACAGGTTTAAACAGGTCACACTAAATGCTGTTAGCCATTGCCTTGAACAATTTTCAAAAACTTAGCCCTTTCAGCATCATACAAGATTACAGCATGCAACTTTTTATAAATCAGAACAGATTATCAGTTAGAGCAAATAACTTGAGGGTCAGAAAAGTGGCCACTGACTCTGTGAACAGAAAAATAAATCAATCTGGTTTTTGCTTCAGTGAAATAAAAAAGCCTACTATGTGATTTATTAAATCCTCTGAAGAATAATATCATAAGCATTATGTATTTCTAGGTTTTTGGGTTTTTTTTGTTGGGGTTTTTGTGAATTCATTAGAAGAGCAAAACCAAAGTACCAAATGGAAGTGCACTTCCTCACCACAGTTCATGAAAATATGAGTCATGAAGCATTTGATTCTGGTCCTATCATAGTCTATGGCAAGCTTTTTATTGGCTTCAGCTGAACTGGGATTGGAGCCAAAAATGAAATAACTGATCACTTCAGGTAATAGAAAGTATAATACTCTGCCAAATTATTTACCACAATGCTGTTGCCAAACATGATTTAGAGTATTCTATTGTTTTAATGATGCCTACTTATATTAACTAGAACGTTTGAGGCTGATCTGCCCCTAAAAAGTGTATTTGAAATTTGGAAGTGAAAGAAAATTCCAAGTCTTTCCTCAGATTACCAGCTGTGAATAAGCTGCATTAGTTACCTGCAGGTTATGAGCAAACCTGTTTGATTACTTTGATCAACAGTACAGGTTCATTTAAAGCTTGCTTTTTTTTTTTTTTTTAAACCAACAACAAACCAACAAACTTTTCTATTCAGTCCTATCTGCCAGCAAAAGCATTATTGCTGCTATCCTCACTTGTTCCACGTAGTGTAGAGAACAGGAAGGAAACCCCAGGTTTGAAAGCCATCTTTCAAACACTTCAAGCTTACCCTTTCTATACTGTAAATGTCCTTCAATTAATTCCTATCACATACAAATTTGTCACTCTTATCATTTTCACAGTCGAGAACTTGGATGTATTTTCCTCTCAGAAATCCTAAGCACATCTTCCCAAATACCCTGCTCTTTATTCAGGTGTTAACTTTTGACTGTTTCAGTCATCTTGTTACTTAATCTTATGAACATATTTCCTTCTACTTATCTGACAGAGCCTTCTGAATGCACTGGGTTATATTTTAATTCTAGCTTTGATGTTAAGTGCTGTAATTTTGTTGGGTGACGGGTAGCAATATTATAAACTCTGCTAGTCTCTATATTATTTTGTAAAACAATTTCCAAATAAACATTTATGCAGGTTAATCATAGCAAAAGAGAAAATGCTAATTTAGCCTATGATAAAAAGTTAAAAAACCTCTGACAACTTTTTTTTTCAATGAAGTTGGTAACAGCATGCACTCTTAAAGATGGGTCAAACTTGACAAGGGGAAATGGTTTTAAACTAAAAGAGGGTAGATTCAGACTAGATGAAAGGAAGAAATTTTGTATGACAAGGGCAGTGAAACACTGGCACAGATTGCCCAGAGAGGTGGCAGATGCCCCATCCCTGGAAACATTCAAGGTCAGGTTGGATGTCCCTGCTCATCGCAGGGGCGTTGGGCTAGACAACCTTTAAACATCCCTTCCGACACAAACCATTCTATGATTCTTCATGCCATGTAGCACCTGTTGACAGAGAAAAAGGGTCATGGTTCGTTTTCTTTAACATTGGCAATTTCTGCTCTGGACAGAAGCTTCTTACTTCACTGCTACAGTTCATGAACTGCAGTCACTGAAGATGAAGACTTGAATTCAAGACAAACAAGCCAACTTAACCAGGTGTTGTACCCTTCCATCCTCCTCGACTTTCACCAGACCTTTGGTGTGAAGATTTAACACAATAACGTGACCAAAAAATAGCCACTTTCTTAGGGTTAGTGAAGTGAGCAAGACCACTCCAGCGAGGACCAGAACAGGCATGCAAAAGCAATGTGGGAAGCAGGACTTTCTCGTTTGGTAATGGTGATTTCAATCTGAAGTGAAAGTATGCATTGTGCAACGAGAATAAACTTCTGCAGAAAGGTAGGAGGGATAGATGAGGGCAGCTAGATACAGCAAATCCTGTAGCACAGTGAATTACACTACATTAAGCCACTCCTGTTTTGCCCACTGGAATACAGTAGTCAGATTTGTGGTTGGGAGAAAAAGCACACAAGATGAGTTGAGCTAGCTGGTTAAAATTCTCCAAAGAATAACAGAATCTCCTCCTACATTTGAACAGTCAATGAAGCTTTTTAATCAGTCAACTGAACTAAGACTTGGAATACAAGTGGTGGAATATAGATGCTTCATTCTCATTAAAAGTCTTGGGGAAAATAAGAATCCCAGTTCTTTGGAAAATGTCTTTTATGTCATCTGTTTACAATATTATGACTTTAGCTATACAGTGCCCATGTACAAAAATGAGGATGTTCTATCTACTGGATTTCAACAATTCTGAAAATTACATGGAAGTTGAACAAATTTACAGCATTTTGACAGTACTTAAAAAAAAAAAAAACACAAAAAAACCAAACCTAGCCAAAACTCAGATTAGTAAAATTTCCCATTCAACTTTTAATCTCTGTGTCCATTTAATAGAAAACCAGCCCATTCACTTTGAAATGTCAAAAACAATTACAGCAAAACTGCCCTACTAATTTGGCAAAATACTGAAATGTCAGCAAAAGACTAGCTCCAGCTGGGAACAGCAGGTCCTATGATGTACCAACAAGGAAAGCAATAGTAGCTCCATTAGTGTTTAAACTACAATTTAGGTTGCTGTTCATCCCAGTGGGACTAACCTTCCCAAATTTTCACCAGGTGGACACCATTCCTCTATTTTACCATAAAATACATTATCTTTTGCATAACTTCACAATGGCAACTACACCAATTCCTTATATGGAAAATAAAAGAACAGTATCAAATGTATTTTGACTATTTTTGATGCAGTAAATTTTGTCCATGTTGAAAATACATATAGCTAGATTAAGTACTTTTGCTTTACATTTCACTTCCTTCTGTTTTTTTTTTTCTTTTCTTATTGTTCCACCTATAATTTGCTATTGAACTTTTTTCCTTCTCTGACTCCTTTTTCTGTGTCTATTCATAATCTGCTATTGCACACACTCCCCTGATTGCTGCTTAATTTGGGGTTTTTTTGGGGGTGGGGGTTGGTTTTTTGGTTTTTTTCCCTGGACATGGTTCCCAAGCACTTGGTCCTCTCCACCCTCTGAAGACCACTCTTCTTGCAGAGCTTCCCTAATCTCTTCGTAGAGATAGCAAGACCTTTAGCCCCTCCTTTCCCTCCTGCTTTCTTTGCATAGCACTTAGACTACAGAAACACTGAAACAAAAGGGGACATCAGATGCAGGCATCTTGCTGTCTATATTCTGGGAGCTTCTAGAAGCCCACACTTTAAAGGTAGCAGCCAGACTTCAAAGGTCAGGAAAAATGTTTCAGTCTAGAAATTGGTACACTTAAACACAAGTTTTGAAAAGGCCTTATAACAGGTTTTAAATTTCTGATGCACTGCCTACTTCATTTAGGAATTAAGAAACACCTGTGATCGCTCAAGTTGTTCAAGCAGCTTCATTTTAATTTCTCTGAAGATCAGCAACTAAGTATTGAATACATAAACATCCAGTATTTAATGTTAAATACCCAGCATGAATATGATACAAAGGAAAATATCTAGTAAGAGTTAAAGTAAAATACTGCCTGTTAAAACTATGAGTTTGTTCAAGAGCAAAGGTTTTATTTAAGTTTTCTTTTTCCTACATGTCATTACTCCCACTTACTTTATACGAGTTCTGTCGCTTACTGGTTCCCTTCATAAATCATCCAGCAAAAAAGCAGACAGCTTTCTCGTGAGCAGGTGAGTTGAATCAACACAAGTGCCAGTGGTGGCACCTTGGAAGGTGTGAAACCACACGACCAGGAGTATTGGGAAAGTGAAGGAAACAAGGCCTTCCGTCTCATTGCTGCAGTAAGCTTTATACCCTGCTCAGTCATCTCTTGCCATGTGAGGAGAAGCACCATGGTTTCATAGATCAACTTTAGTTCAACAGAATGAATTCTGAAGATTTTGCTTCATTTGTTTGTACATATACTTAAGCTTTTTATCAAATAAATGCACAGAGTAGTATATGTAAAGAAATGCAAAGAAAGAGACTATTTGCTGTGAGGCTCCAAGATCAAGTGTGTTCTTTGAAAGGCAGCACTTTCTTCCCTATTTACACATTTCTTAATGTCTAGCTTTATGTTTAAAGAGGCCATGTGCCAAATTAAATGCAAAATCTAATCTGTTAGGCAACTGCAATTTTCTGCTTTGGTCAGAATCACAATTACAACAAAAAAAAAAACAGTCAGTGATTAATAATAGGCCTAACCAAGACTCATGTTATTACTGCACAATAGCTGATCTACTTACCCATTGCTGCTCATGGAAGATACCACAGCCTAGCAGGACACATACAAAGCCTGCACTAAGGTGCTGCATCCATGATCTGTAAGTGGATGCTTGGTGTCCATCAGCATTCAACAGAGAAAGACACTGCAGAAATTTTATTTTGCACTCTTTTTAGAATTTTAGTAAGTCAGACCCAGCTCACCTTTGGCCTGAACTTCTTCAAACTGATCAGACACGTTCAAGTTATTTGAATGTTTTATCTTTGAAACATTAGTTTTCAAAAAAGAATGTTCTCAAGTCTCTGAAACACTGTTTTCAAACAATTGTGAAGATTCATTCTTTCAGCACAAGGCTAACTGTTAAGCTTTTTTAGAGCTTTTGTTGACAAATGGTTAGCCACTGAAAGCTAACCACTAACGTTTGTGTATGGTAGCGAACTATTTATGATACTGTGATAGTTCCAAAATAAAGTATTATAATGAACCGAAATACAATCCTTTTTGTCCACTTTCAACAACTAAGCTGTAATCTCAGACTTGCAGTGTTAACCACATGCTGTGCCTTTAACTACTTCCTTCTATCAACAACAGCTGAAGCTGCTGATCCAGCATATGCATCTGACTATTCTTCCATGATTCTTTTCAGCCCATCAAAAACTGCCCTGAAGCATACCAAGAATTTTGCTGCAAAACCAACAGTTTACAGATTTAGCTGAAAACCTCTTAATGAAAGAACAAAAATATATTTTGGCACTTAAACATGAGGGGAAGAGCCAAGACAAGACCAAAACCAGGCATCATCTGTTATGGAAAGGCAAAGGATGGGAACAATGCCCTCTATGGAAGAAGAGGGCATATGGGGACAGACATTGGAAAAGCCCCATAGAGCCAGGTTTGTTGTACCTGCAGTAAAAAGGATGCCAAAAGCACAGGCAGCAACTGCTGGCCCTATGAAGAATCACCCCATTCAGCAACAGCTGCTGCCGTATGCACAAGGACTCTCAGTGGCACTATCCTGGTATTTTAACATCTCTGGTACTGTTAAAGCTGTAACATACCATGTAGCCTTCTGCCTGGCCAGTCTTGTATATGTACAACATACAAAATAATCACACTCAACTCAAACACTGGCTGACATTTTTCTGTTAACATGGGTAATAATAGCAGCACACTAAACAACAAAGAAGTTAATAAATAAATAAATCAGTTACAAATAAATAAATCAATGCCAAGCATGAATTGGAGCATTATTCTGGCCCTAGATTTGTGACTGATATATTGGTTTTAATTATGATCAAATCACAGAAAACTGCCAACTACCATTAGCTTGATCCTGCATTTCATTTGGCAGTCACTTTAAACATAAAACTAGACCTCAAAAAGCAATATTGCCAGTCAGCATTGTGTAACATTAAATTATTTAAACAGAAAGAGGAAAATAGGAAAGTTTCCCTAAGGGGCAGTGTGTATTAGCTAACACAGTTCTGCAACAGAGCTGGCTTGATTTCAGCTGAACTGGCACATGGGCAGAGAAGCCCATTACTGTCCACAGAGGTATATCCCCAAGCACTCCTAGACTCTAGAGATTTCTACACTGAACATACCATGAGCCAAGTCAACCTCTCATCATCAAAAGTAAAAGTTCCCTGCTTTTTCCTGCCATCTCTTTCCCTTCCTAGCTGCTTCTGGCTGCACACTACCACTGCTTGCCCTCAGCCAGCACTCATTTGATGCAAAGCACGCTGATTCAGCTCAGCAAAATTACAGAAAAATGACCTCTGGCAAAAAAGAAAATGTTCTTTTGCCAGTGGAGTGAATTTACTGCTCACCTTGTGGCCAGAGCACATCGCTAGAAGCAGGAGGGTGGAACAAGGAAGGAGAAAGGAAAGGTGAGGCCTCTTCTTTTGGGTGTCACCAAGCAGCTGAGGCAGCCCAGCCCTGCCGCCAGACCACACCTGTAGGCAGCAGCACATGCTTCAGCTTTCAAGATCACTCCTCAGACGTTAGGCAGATGATTCCCATTAAAGTGTTACCTTAAGTACTTAAATCTGTCTTCTAACCATCCCATGACATTTTTGACTCTGTAAAGGATTTGTTACATTATTTTTCCAAGTAGAGACTCTTCATTTAGGGAAAGAAATGAGGATCAAAAATTCAGTACTGCCCCAGGCCGGTATGCTGCACAGATTGTGTTACAGTGCTATAATTTAAGATTTTGCTCTTAGAGTGAAAAATGATATTAGCTTATATTTCAGCAAAATATATTTATTATATTAAATTCTTGACTTGAGAGATAAGCACATATAATATCACTAGTGGCTATAGACACTTAGTTATGAACTACAGTTCGAAAGGTGTTAAAGCCCATCAAAGTTCAGTTCCTAAACAGCAAGTAATTGCTGTATTTGAAACAAAAGCATTCCTTACTAACACAAGAATCAAAATATTTTCAATATTCAGAATCATGAACATGTCTAATATGATTTCTAAATACACATCTTATTAGGTACGCTATAATCTACGCATTAAAATAACATGTAATTAACAGGATCTATCAAAGGATTTTTTCTATCACTGACATCTTTCAAAAAAGCTGTTTATAAGTATCACAGATACCAGGATACTGTAAAAGCACTTAGTCTAAACAGACTCTTTTGTTGTCTTACAGAACAGTGTTACAAAATATCTTTTGGTTACAAAAAGATAAAACGCACAAACCTCGAGGTAGCTTTCCTAGACAGAGGACAGCAACAAGCAGCAGGGATCAGTTAAATGAGAAAACTGAGGAAGTCTCACTGGCTGGTCTCTGGACAAGTAGATTTCTCTCATACACAGGAAAAGCAAACCACTGGATAAACTGACTTTATCTGGTGGTTATGGACATTATCAATTAAGTTTTCAGTCTATTCCACCTCTATTAAAACCACGTAAAAGAAATTAAACCTAACAACAACTGTCACCATTTGTTTTGCTCAACTTTGCTATTTGATTACAAGAAAGAGGATCTACTCCAACAATGTTCAGGGAAACACTGTGTCTGTGGTATATTGACAATTAGTTCATTTAGTGGTCTAAACTAATTGCGTATGTTTCCCTATCTGTAAATCTGGAATGGTGCTTGTTGCTTGTGATTTCTCATGTAACGTGATTTTACAGCCACATATCTAACAGTGTCAACACACCCTCCCCTTCTCTTCAGGGAAATATCCTGCAATGAAAATAGACAACATTATGGTACTCTTTGAAGTTCACGTTGCCATTACTTGAGAAAAATAAAACAAAACAGTAGCAGTTTTAAAATTTATTAATATGTCGTTCCAAATTTGTGGCAAGAAACTTTTACAGTAGCTCCACACCAATAGATAACCAAACACTATAGCTAAGCGGAAAAGGCATTTTGTATCTCTTCGGTCCATGTATCGCCCTTCCCTCAGGCCCACCTGAGGGAAAACAGTGCACTCTAAGTGTAATATTATAACAGAGATTAGTAGAGATCCTGCAGAGAAATCAAAACCTGTAGGTTCTTCGCCACTGGAAATGCTATTTCCAATAGTAACAGCAGCCTAAGTGCTTCATCATTAGCATAAACCTAGAGTCATTTGCTGTCATCATGCCTCGTTCATATGTAAACCAGTAACCCTCGTGTTTCCCAGGGGAAGGAGGTCTCCCACCCCCACCCCCTCACATATTCTCCTTCAGCTGCAAGCAATACAGGTGCTAACTTATGCAAACACAAGGAAAACTCACTCTGCTGGTTTCTGGCTTTAGTAGCTTCTTTTCTTCTTATCCCTCCTCCCTCTGCCCCGGCCTCTGGGTGAGTTCACTCAGTCTTGTCAGCACTGAGGACTTTCACACTTACCTCTCCCTCCTGATCCAAGGCTCTGTTTCTTCCTATAGTTGACTTTGCTACTTCTTCAAACTAGGCATGAGGAAAGCAGAACCTCAGCTTTTCCTCCTCAAGTCGCTTACCCTCCTGCTTTCTCATTTAGTATTGACCACTCTACTTTTTCACCCCCCCCGCCCCCGGTTGTTTTTTTTAAGCATCTAATCTGATTGGCTGTAGTTAAGTTTCTAAACTCTGCATTTCACTACAAAATTCATTTCACTCTGTGGTTTGATATTGCCCGGAGTACTACAAACTGAATCTTCAAAAGACTTACTCATTGGCATACACCTTCCCCTTCTGGAGCAATGCCTTCAGGTGCAGTCACCCTGTTTTCAAAGGGATATTCCTCATCTTTACCTCTGAGGCACGCTCCTCTGCTCATCTCAGCCTGCATACCTTCAACCTGCAGGGAAAGCAAGACGCCACAGTTCACCCACCATCCCCCTGCCCCACACGGATGTCCCCTTTGCTTCCAACCCTGTTCTGCGCAGCTGATGCCCATTTCCCTTATACTTTAACTAGCACACAGCCAAAGATACAGGAATTTACTCTCTATGCACTAGGTGGCTTAGATTGCTCTAAATACTTAAATACTCTTTCTGTCCGTTCCTCTTGCTGGTTGACTTTTGGCCTGTTCAGGCTCCAGGCCTGCAATGACTTACTGATGGGGAATGCCCAAGTCTTTTGGAAAAGCCTGAGATATATATATATACACACACATACACACACACACATATGTATATAAAAGAGGCTTTTAGCTTGTAAAAAGAAAAAAATTAGCTAAAGGGCTGTGTTTTTATATTATTTAACCTCTGTGAAGCATCCTCAGAGCCATGACCAACCTAAACCACCGAGCACCGGCACACAGGAGCTTGAAGCGGCAAAGCAAGGGCTCTGGGCCGCCCTGAGGGGAAACACGGCGCTGAGCTTCTCCCGGTGACACCCCCCCCCCGAATTCTCGCCCCCGCGCCCATCGCCGGGAGTTTTTATTTTATATCCTTCACACACTTTAATTTTTCTGTGAGGAGAGCGGCAGGTCGAAGCGACCCGCCGCGGGGGGAGGCGTCCGGGCGGGCGGGAGCGGCGTCACCGTC
>NW_010972609.1:6858530-6915404 GCF_000737465.1 Haliaeetus leucocephalus
GGCGGCGGCGGTGGTGGTGGCGGCCGGCGCCGCGCTCGCATCCCCCCTCGCCTTTTATTTCTGCGCGTCGTTGTTTCTCGCTCTGCTGAGGCTGGTGAACCTCCTTCCTCTAAAGCGGTGCTCTCGGGCGTGCGGAGCCTCCTCTCAGCTAAAACTTGTCTGGAGCGATTCAGTCCCACGGAGAGTTCTGTAAAGTTCCGGGAAGCGGGGAAAAAATGCAGGGTATCTCATTGGCTTCGGGTTGCTTTTTGATTGTATAACGCTGCCGACTCAAATGAGTATTTTCTAGGTGATGAGATTTTTGTTATCGCCTGCCTTTTATGCCTCTAGCTCGATACATCTGCAGTTCCAATCTCGACGACGTTTAAAGGTAAAAGATAGTCTCGGGCTAAAAATACAGCGTCAAAATAGGTGCGCCTATAGATGACTTTGCATTCGGTCCTGAAAGTGGTCAGGCGTGTATTCTGATCTGTCTGATAAGATTAATAGATTATCAAGTCAGAAGGACTGTTGCAATCATCTAGTCTGACCTCTTCATAATGCAGGCCATAGGATTTTTTTATTTTTTTTTCAATCTGCGTTTGAAACTAGAGCTTACGTTTTAGAAGGTGCAGTTAAAAATTTCCAGTGAGGCAAAATTCAACACAATTCTCAGTAAGGTATACAAGTGGTTGGTTTGTATTTTATTTCTTACTTCTGATCTGAAGAGGGCTACCTTTAGTTTCTAGCCACTGAATCTTGCTATGGCCTCATTGACACTGAAAATCCCATTATAACTCATGTTTTCCCAAGTATGAATTCTTATGAATTTTTATTGATTTCTTGCTTTATGTTCTTTTTCTTAAGAAAAATAAGTAATCTTCTGAAGTTTGCTACCAGGCTTTCTTTTATTTTCTTTCTTTCTTTATTTTTTTACTTCACGTATTCAGCCTTTCTTCTGGGTCCCCTCCAATTTGTTGTCACCCTTCCTGAATTGTGGATACTGCATTTTAGAGGCAATTAATTCAATGTTAAGTAAGAAGGTAATAGGACCTCCCTGGGGTGTGAGGCTCTAGATTCCTTGTGTCACAGAGAATTGCAAGGATGGTTAGGTTTTTTGGCCAAAACCTTTGCCCCATGAAGCTATGTTTAGCCAGGTTCTCTGCGGAGTTGCCTACATGGCAAAGTAAGCTCTCCTACTGTTCTTTCTAATCTTTCTTCCCAATCGTTGAACTACTTTTGGTCATGTTGCTCTGTTGGTTTCAGTGGAAGTCAGTGATGTGCCCTTTCTGTATTGCTTTTGCCAGTTCTCATCATCTGGGGGGGATCCTGCCATCTATTCCATGAGGAAGCTTTTTTGGATTTTCCAGGTCATTTAAGAATATGTAGTGCAGGAGCAAGAGTGGATCCCTCTGGGATCTTAGAAGAAACACAACTGCTTTATGATTATTTTCTGTATTAAAAAAAAAATCCCCTGGTTTCAAAAAATTTTTAATCTTTTTAATAGCTCCTATCTTAATGCAATGTTAATTGTATATTTTGGGAATTCCTTAATTGAAATGGCATGGAGAACAGTCCCAAGACAAGTACGGTGCAGAAGCTCATTGGATCAATGCCTGCTACCTTTACCAATCAAATCGTTAATCTAAAAGATAAATTGGTATTACTGAATCCATTCTTGATATGACAATATTTATGTTATACTTTAGGAAGCAATGTCAAGAAGACCTTGCTTTCAGTTCTTAAAAGTTTCATCTCAAGGCTGTGTATATGGTAACAGATGATATGTTTTAAATGTGTTGACTGAAATGTTTTAACTTTTTTTTTTTTTTTGACATAGCAAGGGCAGGGAAAATATTATGGATCATATGTTGCACTTGAAGTTACGTACTGGGCTCTGAAGAGTTCACTTCATTTTAGTACGAATTAGAATGCCTTATCTTCAGCAGGATTTAAAGATCTGAACCATGTTGGGCTTCCATAGGTGTTTCTGGTTCCTCAGTCACTGATAACATTTGTCTTTGTATGGATGGAGCCAGTTGCTGGAGAATTGGGATGTAAGAGTCATGCCTGTCGCTGCCAAGGCTTGTACCAGCCTGGAAGCAAGCCTGTGAAGGTATAGATGTACTGTAAGGGAATATGCTGTCAATGTTCTCTACTTGTGTTACAGATCACTTCACATTTTTCAAAATGGTGGTTTTGATTGTGGTTGACAGGTAGTCATCTAAACAGCTGAAGCTGCATTAGCCTGATGTTAAATTAAAAAAATGTATGTCATGTTCATCTGGTACTTGCTTGAAAAGAATTCAGCCTTTAGGTGATATAGATAACAATATTTCATTCAAATTTCATTTCATATTTATGTTGTTGCAGGCTGTGTTGTGGCAGGGTATGTTCCCTTTGTGTGGAGAGCCATGTTCACAGTCTCAGCTCATCAAAATGATTTCTCCTCCCTACAAGCATTGCTCCTGTCTTCCTGCGCTTAACTTCAGCCATCTGGTTTTTATCCTGCTCCTTATTTCTTGCAGGCACTGTTTTGTCTGTGCAATGGCACTATTCTTATCAACTGAAAGGAAATGTGTGGTGAAGTATTATAAGGACATTGCTACCAGGCCTGCTGTGACATAACTTTTCTCATGGAATAGGAGAAGATAGTGAAACGGGGCCGGGAGCTGATGGAAATCACTTGAATCACTGCGTTAACTGAGCAGAAATCTCTCCCACAGAAGAGCAGACTTGGACAGTGCAGCCACAGCAGCCCTGTAGCAGGGGGCTGAAAGGGGTGCTCCTGTCCTCTGCGTTCCCCTTGCCCCCACACACCTCTTACGTAGGCTGTCAGCATCTTGAAGGAATTTCTGATGGTTGTACAAGCACACTGCCACTTCTGACCTTTTATTGTAGCTGTTAGAAAACCTTACTTCTGTGCTGAAACTCTCTCTTTTTGTGGCATGGTCTAAAGCTAGTCCTGTATTGAGTAGCAGATAACTTATGTCATGCTTGTTTGCTACTTGCTTGAGAAAAACATGGTCTTCAGAAAACAGGTGAACACGTATTTGAGAGATTGTCATAATTGCTTGGAAAGAGAAACGGAGATAAGTGATAATGGATGAGGTTTCTGGTTGAGTATGTGTCTGACTTGGGGGTACTTCTAGGATTTCATTCAGAGAAGGCTTTTTACTAGTGGAGGCACCTCACTGTTGTTTGTTTTTTACCACAGCTCTAAGACTCAAATCCTCTGCTACATGTGATTGAATGTCAGTCACAATTATTTTGTTGTTGTTTTAGATTTTATGGCAACTGCTGTGGTCTCTGATGTTTCTTTATGCCTGGTAGTCTTTGTCCGACTCTGCCATACCCAAACATAAGGGTGTTTATGTCATTTAATTCAAGATGGTTCTTTACAATAGATAACATTGACATTTGATTACTGCGGCCTATATTTATAGCAGCTAATCTAAGATAATGAGTTAGTTACAGTGGTAGTTCATCTACAAAGTTATGTAAATGGGAGACTTAAACTTTTATGATAAATGGTTATGATGATTTTTTACTTGTGTTTTTGCATAGCTGTCAAACTAATGCTTATTGTAACAACTGTATGATAACTGTGATTTAGTTAAGGCTCAATTTTAAATTATAATGGATTTTTGCATAGCTATAGAAACTCTAAAAGTGCAGATAGTGTGTTTTAGAAAAGCATAGAACATTTTCTTTCATCAAATGAAATTGTTCTGAGGGGTAAACCCAATATTTGTTGCTAAACACATTTCCTATAAAAAGTTCCCCATGGCATACTATTTCAAATGTTGAGAGGTAAAGCTCATAATCTGAATATATTTAGAACACTTGCTAAGGAAAGGCACAGAAGGATTAAATAAACTTCATAAACATATGAAAAGGTAGGTCACTTCAAAATCTTACCAAACTTTCTGTCATAGTTTATATCTAAACCTTTTATACATACAAAATAAAACAGGTAGTCCACTGTGTGGCACAGATACCTTACAGGGACTTGCTGGCTTTTGTCAGTGGTCTTTTTTTTTTTTTTTTCTTTTTTTTACATTCTTGTTTTAACCTGCATTCAGTACACACTGAAATAACAGCTGTGACAAGGTCAAAGATTGACTGAAGAGAGAGGCTGAACACATTCTTGCTGTACACCCCATAGGTTTTTTGCAGATGCAGATGTATGCTCATCTTGTAAAATCTTTGCTAAAGTTTCAAAATGATCCAGGTAGGCTTGTTTGGATTTATATGCTGCTTACCTGTCAAAAATTTAACAACAACTTCACACGAAACATTTTAAGCATTTTATGTCACTTTGCTGCAGTGAGAAATGGTGACATAGAACAGCGTGCAGAAGGAACGAGTTGAAAGTCTGAGGGTGCAGTTACATGAGATGGCTGAACTCACTGCTGCTGAAAGGGGCTCCTTTCCTCCTCCCTTGCGTTGGCTCTGGTGTTTGTGCGACTGCACAGCGAGCTGGTCTGATTTGTTAATCCATGAGAAGACTATCCTGACGGAGAAGGTGGATAGCTTTCTCCTGAGTTGGAGAGCTGCGCTGGTGTACCTGTGCTGTCAGACAGGAATCCAGAGGTGGCACCAGGGGACGAGCAGGGAGCAGCGCGGTAATGAGTGAACCATGTGGCCTCAGCGGGGACTCTGCCTTGTGGTCCTAGGCAGCTTTTAGATGGGCTCAGCCTTGCCATGTCACAGTCCTCAATGAGCGTCCCACCCAAATTGTACTACCTGCTTCCCTGCCAGGAGCACTTAGTAAGTGTCTGTGTTAGCTGAGTGCTTGACCTCTCTTGAGATCACCTAGAATGATACTTCAGATGCGAGCCCTTTCCCATGGAGCCAACAACTTCAACACAGGTTACTGAATATGTTGTTCTGGAAGAAAGAGGTTTTGTATTCTTCCACCTATGCAAAAAGTCTTTCAGTCCCATATGTGTATTTTACCTTTCATCCTGTTAATTCTAATTGTAGGCGTTTACTTTATACTGCCAGAGAACAACCTTTTCCCTTTGTTTCTTCTGTACTTTTGCCCACCTTTTATTTTTTCTTGGAGATGCTGTTGATTCTGGCATAATGCTGTCATAGGAAGGAGGTTGTTTTTAGAAAAATCTTTGTTCCCGTCAGGAAAAAAGCACCTATGACTGGATTATATTAATTCTAAACAATACTAGAGTTCTTACAGAGGGGTGTATTTTCCTTGGATTTTTTCATTTCTTGTATTTTGTCAAAGCATTCACGAATTTGCATATCAAAAAGTTATTTTGTGTGATGAGTGCCTATTCCATACATTAAAGAACAAAAATAACCAAACCCAAAAACTAGTTAAAAGGCAGCACATTAATAGTCACACTTCAGACCTTCCTTAGCAGCCTTAAGAGTGACAAAAATAACTTTGAGCAGCATGCAGAATTCAGCCTTTCCAGCACGGCATTTCTTGCTGTACCATGCAAGTGACAGAGACAGGAAAATTCTTAGAATTTTTAAGCAAAAAGAAATAATGTGCTCAGAGAGGACGGAGCTCTTAGATTTACTTGTCTCACTGGACAGATTTCGTAGTTTCTGGTTTTACTTCTGCTATTCTATGTCACCTCTTCTTATATTACTTCCTTGTTTTATTACTCTGAATGGACTATTAGGGATGAATGGGCACTTACAGTTGGAGCATCCTCAGAACCTCTGTGACCATGGGTTGCAATAAATAGGGGCAAGGAGCTTTTACTCCTGAATTCCTGCATACTTGAAGTTTCTTATTCCAAAACAATTCAGCAAGAACCTACATATGTTTAGACAAGCTTTTATTTGCCCGTATTGCTTCTCATGTTTTTCATCTTCCTTCTACATGCCTACCTCTGTTGCTTGCTTAGGACTTGTATAAGTGTAACCAATTACACTCAGCAGGAAGAAGGCACCCTTAGGCGTCCTTATCTTAGAGTAATAGTATTTACATAGGAGGATACTAAGGAACATTTATTCTTTAATAACCCTATATGAATTATACTTGGGGCTGTCATACATCTAGATTTCATTGGAGATAGCTCTCTTTTTCACCTGGCAGTGTTGCGTGAGAAGAGTTTGTGGGCTTTAGCCCTTCGTCTAGCGTTTCCAGATGTCTGGCAACTTGTTCTGAAAGTTTTTGGACATCCAGAACATGCCAGGCAAATGGCCACTGCGCTTGCGTGGTGTGTGTGCAATCAGGCTGGTGTTCTGTGGTGATACTGAATGTACCAGTGTGTGCTGCATGTTCCGTGTTGCACTTTTTTCTGACCAGGAAATCCCTTTCAGAAATATGGCAACGTAGTGTTTCACACCACATCCTGTTTACTTTCTCTCTTCTTCGTGTCAAAAATTCCAGTGCTAGACAGTGAATAATCCTTCAATTCCTATGTTAGTCTTGTTTCATTATTCTCTACTGAGTCTGCCAAGAATAGGATTTCTAATAGGTTTTTCTTGATTGTGAACATTTGCTCATTTGCTATACAAAGAGTGATCCTAGAAAACTAACTCCTTAGGACTCTCAACAGCAGCCATTTGTTAACTACCTTCAGTTGTTGCTGGTGACCTGGAGGTTGCTGATGCTCAGTGCCACTGAAGAGAGATGGGATTTTCTGCTTTTCCCTTCCAAAAACCTCCCTTTTGTTATTCTCTTTAAAAGAGAATACAGGTTTTTCACCAAGTAAAGGAATTTTTTAGTTTGTGTGTGTGTTTGTGTGTACTGTTTTGATCTCTGTTAATACTTGTTTTTGTTTAGACATCTGCCTGAATATCAGGAAATCTTAAATCAATATCTGGGGCATATTTGGGGAATTTGTTTTATACAGTAAGTTTTTCCCATCTCAAAATAAACACGATGTACCTGTAACTATTTTTCTACAGTTTTGAACAGTGCGCATTTTCTAGTTGAAGCATTCACAAGCAACTGAGTTCATACGATATTTTCAACTCAATAAAAACCGGTGACAACGTGTAGTCAGGGTCGTTTCTGCAAGGTTAGAAATGTAGATTTAAATCTGTTTTAGGATGAAGAGGCGTAAGAGCTAAATTCAAGGACTATGCTAATTTTCCGTATAAAATTACGTAGTAACACCCTGTGATGTTTCCTTTAATGTAAAGGACTCTTGCTCCTGCATTTTACGATGAACTGTGTGTTGTTAATATGTTAGATCTTTCCTGGGCACACCTCCTAAATTGGGATAGAAGTGGTGTTAGTCATAGGGATGCCTCTTTATTGAATCTAAAGGAGCTCATATGAGCTGCTTAGCTCTTGTAGTGTGTTGTGGGATGGGGAAAACACTGTACCGGCCATGTAGGTGTGCTGGAAGACTTGGAGCCCATTTAATGGTGTTGAATTGTAGGCTGTACAGATGACCAAGGGTGGTAAGGTTTGTGGTCTCCGATGTAAGCAGTGAGTAGACGCCTCGATCTGTGCAAGTTCTGCTGCTGGGAGCCGTGAAGCCACTAATCTTCACAGTGGTTCAGTATGTTGCGTACTGAGCTCTTAAAAAATTTTAACTTCACAAAACCTTGAGAAACTGACTCTTATTTCAGTACTGAGTGTTTGAAACTGGGTTGTGAGGGCTGTAAATCTGAGTGTGTTAGTGCCTTAGTTTCCCTAAATTAAAGGAGAGGATACTTCATGGGTTATGGAACTGTGAAGTGCCTGGAGATAGGTAATGAAAAGAGGTGTTGCCTAAGATGGCGCTGTCATTTAATAGGACATATATATTTGCACCTTTTACCTCTTGTGATGAATATCTCCACTTCAGCATCGTCTTTTCCATATAATCGGAAAATAAAGAGCTTATTAAGAAATGGGATATCAAGCATTCCTTTAGTACCCCAAAGGTAATACTCAAGCTTGCCACAAAATATGACACTGTAATAACTGTGGGAAGATAAGGGTTGAGAAGCATTTCAGTAGCTGAAATGAATTGTATTTTTAATAAGGCACTGATGTGGCTAAGCCACATCTTGAGATAATGCTCTGCTGATTTTTATATTTTGAAATAAAATTTTATTATTAAAAGTAATGAAGTCTTTTTGTGTGTATCTCGACCAACCATAATAGAGGATTATGCTGTGTGCTCAACCATTAACGCTATGATGATCATGAGAAGAGTTTCGAATATCTCCAAGTATGCCTTTGACAACAGAATAGCATCACATACTGGAGAAAAAGTGCGAGATTTCCATTACTGTCTGTTACAAAAATCTTTTGAAATTGTGAGTAAAGCTCTGTAGGAGAGAAGTATTACTAATTAAAAAAATCACAGCTATTATATCCATGCTGGGTAAAGAGAAAGCTCTTTCATAGAGAAGAGGTAAGAGAAGAGCATAAATGTAGTGACAAAATAATCCAGTGCCTCAAAAGGAGGGAGAAGAAGATTGCAGTTCTTTGCATGGCATAAGCTACACAGACCATAATGGGTACTTGTTTTTCTGCAGGGAGCAGTAGAGTAGAAGCTGTCAGGGAAGATGTGTGAACCCCTAAAACATTGCTTGGCAAACAAATGGCTTAAAATTAGTTCTGACACTGCATTATTGTATAAATTGGGGAGTGAATGTGGACATATTGGTGTCAGTTTAGATGTGGGGAGTGATGATACTGAGTTAATAAGGACACCAAAGTTAGGCTTCAATATTCAGAGCAGGAACACTGAAAGCTCTTCTCCAGACCTTGAAATCTTAAAAAGTGCATCAGGAGCTCAAAACTGGCATTATTATAGAATAGTTTAGGCAGGCTGGTAGTGCTGTTACAGTAGAAAAGGGCGGGGGGGAAGTGGGTAAGCTGTAAAAAACTTCTTAACTGATATAGCACGCTACAGTCAGTTTTATTTGCGATGCTTAGATCTAAACATGGTTGGCGTTTTCTCTTCTGGGACGTTTTGTGTAATCAATTTTAATGAATTCCTTGAAAATTCCTGATGGGACACAGAGGGGTTTCCAGCAGAAACCTGCCTTGGTGCTGCCAGCCCCACTCACCCTACGGGGTGACGGCTGGAGGGACTGCAGTGGTGTGGGGCTGCTGTGGCCAGGCAGTCACCCCCGTTCCTGCAGCCCTGCTCCTGGGCATGCCGGGGGGGGGGCCTGAAAGTCCTGGATGCTTATTTGGCTTCTGGGTTCCTGCTAGTGTGCTGGGAGCTTTGGACTTTCTCGTTAAAAGAATTTGAAGTAGTTCATACTTAGAATTTTAATTGTAAGTTTAAAATACCTTCACTCTTTTTTTCGCTTTCATAGTGCATCTGATTTTTGTAAGCCATAGAATTTCTTTTAGAAAGTTGCTCTGATTAGGTTACTGAGAATTTTTGTCCAAGCCAAGAGATGTGGTAGTGATATCTGCCAATAATGATTTAAAAAAAAAAGGTAGTTGACTTTGTTAAATGTATGGCATTTCAGCTGTAGATAACCTCATCAAAAAGGTAATTTAGATTGTATACCTTAAAAAATAAGAACATAAAGTAGTTTGTCCAGTCCCTCATAGTAACTGAAGTTGAAGTTTATAAATAGCTCATTTCTATCTGAATATTAGTTTTCACATATGTAGTTTCAGGACATAGTTTAACTGATTCTTATGAAAACGGAATTCTAATTGTCTTTGTTATTAAGAACTCCACAGGTTACTTAATCAGACAAGCCAGCACTTGCACTCAGGTATTGAAGTACCAGTAAGAGACTATTTTGGCTTTCCTGAAGCGGTTTTGGGGTTTTTATTTTTAAAAGGATCAAGCATAAAGAGTTCAGACACATGAACATGGGGAATAAAAGGGAGATGGACCTCTTTTTCAATAAAATCTTTTTCCTCTCTTAAAATACGACATGTATTCGGGGAAAGAATCACAGGAACAGCATGAACTTTTGCTTATTCAGGCAGTTGCCTGCATGTAATTTTCTACCTCAAAATCTTTAGAAGCTCCTATCTCAGCTCCTAGAAAGCAAGGAAGTAATGAGTGTTTCCTCTCGCAAGTACCTTGAGGCAGTCTTTGGTCCATGTCATGGCAGTCTCGGCCATGCTCTTGGTGGCTCTGCATATGAATTGATGTCAGAAATTTTAAGTTAATATTTCATTAAAGAGTGAAGGGTGATTGCCTCTGGTATGTTATGATTTGATATATTTTACATTGAATATGTAGTCTGTAATTACATTAAAAGGGAAGAATGTGACATAGTGAACAAACAGTTGAGATTGTCAATAAAATACTCTTCTGTGTTTTACTGAAATAACAGTACTGGAGCCTGATTCTGTATTTTCCATCTTTCTAAAAGTAATTTTCTATCTTGAAGAATAATATTATTAGATGGTTAATAATACCTAAAAATTTTGATTTCTATATATTTTTTATGTGATAATTCAAAAACAGGCCAGGCAAATGCTAAAGATACATGCCGTACCTAAAGGAACTCTCTCCATACCTTTTAAGATGTATTAATTTTAGGGATGCTTTTTTTCTGATTTCTCAGTGGTGGAGTTTATTTTTCAAGTAGCAGATTATTTTTTCTTTTGTTTCGTGGATACCATAACTGTTCTAGGCTGTTAAATACTCTTTCTCTTTGTGCAAATGTTGGTTGAATCTTCAAATGTTAAGGATTGTCTTGTCTTGTATCATCTAATGAGAGGATCAGGGGGATTAGATACAGGGAGTAGGCTGGTTTCCATTTTTTCCTGAATCTGCCAACATTTGCAAGCTTTGAACCAACTTTGTTCTTGCAGTCTCTGCCCTCCCGCCCCCCTGCCCCAGTATGTCTGAGGCTGGGAAATAGAGGTGAAAAATCACACATTGTATATACATTTCTAAGTAAATATTTTGCCCTGAGATGAGTCTCTGGGCTGAGCAGGAGTTTGTTTTCCTTTGTTTTCCATTGGAAATAATTTCTGAAACATTTTCTGTTGTTTGTACAGGCTTGCTTTTAAACTTCCAGAAGTGCATTGGCCTGTCCATTGGACAGGAGTGATTTGATGCTATTAATAGTGTTAAACGCATTTAAGTAGCAACTTTCTAGGCAAATCTCTCCATCCTTTATGATTCTGCTTTCTTAGAGTCATTGCTTTTTTAAAATACAAGATCAAACCCATTTTTTGATTAAATATATCTACCTATAACATTGCTTTTTAAATTTTAATTTTATTCTGACCTGTAGATAAGCCCTAGATGCCAAATCACATTCTAGTTAGACTGCAGCAAACAGCGGTGAACTCGGTTGCTGTTAGAATGGGCAGCTGAAGCACATGCTGGCTAAAAGGTCACTTACCCTCAATTTCATCTGTATTAAATTAACATAATGTTTGCAAGTAATTACATTCTGTCTCCATGGGATGCTGTGAATAAAGGCAAATTAGCAAAGATAAATATTTAAGCAAAATATTAAATATTATATCTGCCATTAAAACAATTATAAATATGAACCTGCCAACAGATAATGCAAGCTGGAATTGTATTTTACATGTTTAAAATCAAATATAGTGGACAAAAAGGGATGTAAGCTGCATATCAGTTTATATATTTTATATTTATAACAGTATTTTTGGAAATTTTAGAGATATGTTTGTCGTTTTTATGGTGTTCGGATCTTAAGCGGCTTTGCTTTCAGCCTCTGACTGGAACTCGCTATTGCATGGCGAAGGAGCTGGTTGAGGAGAGACTCCTTTGCCAAGTGCCAGCGCTTTGGGGTGGAGGGGGAAATTTGGGTAGTATTTCCCCTATTTCACATATATCTCAAGTCAGATAAAATGCAAAGTGTGAGTTTTAAGGTATTTCCTTGTCAGTTTGAGGCTATTGCTATATTTTTAATTTCCTTTTGGGTGATTTATTTAGAAATGGACCATATGCCTAGGCACCTTCCCGCAGGAGTCAGGAAGCTCCTCTTGTTTTGAGTGAGGTCGAACAGGCTGCCCAAAGGTAAAATCAAATGGCTTCCCTCTACCTCAAATCTGATCGCCTGTATGGCATGTGCTGCGTTGTTGCCTTTTGTTTTGTTGGGTTTGGTCGTTTTGGATCTCAGGCTTGTTAGCCTGCGCGGGAGCCTGAGGTTGGGGTGCTGAGGCTTCCCCTCTTGGGGTGGTGGGAGCACGGGGCCTTCTCATTTCTCCTGCAGTCAAGAGTTTCCTGTGCAAATACTTGTCTTGTGGGTGTCCGGTTTCACTTTGAGCGCGGCCTGCACCGTTGGAATACTTTGAACATGCTCTTTGATTTAACGTGGCTTTTTAGCAATTTTCCTTTGTGTCGGAAGCAGAAGTTACAAGTGCCTAAGAATGAAAGAACAAGGTATTGCACCCAGAAGTATCCTTTACTGCTTAAAAGTTCGGGTCTGTTTTTCATGTAGGCGTTATGCGTTTCCCTAGAACTTGAATAATTGCTGTTACCAAACTTAAAAAAAAACCCAAACCAAAACCCAACAACAAAAAAAACCCCAAACCAACAACTTAAAAATTGCTAAGTTTTAATGAAAATTGATCTAGAAAACAAAGTAGACAGATGAAAATGCCCTCTTTCCATGTAATGATACTTTATCTATCAAGTAAAGTAAGATACTTGTTTAAAGTGGGTTTGTTTCTGTATTTCATTCTGTATGGATGCCTAGGAGACCAAGCTTATTTGAAGAAAATGGGAGAATTAAAAATAAAGCCTTAATTATATGTCCAGTGATTATTGCAACTACATTTTGTTTCCTTGTAGAAGTGATCCTTCCATTTGAGTTTGAAATTAAGAAACACATCTATCACTTCTGTAAAACGCAGACCAGATAATTGTGTTGGCAGGTGAGGAGGGTGATGAGTGCAATGTAACCCAATAACCCTTTGCAGTAGGAGACTGAAATTCATATGAACTGTTGGATTGAAGAATGCGGTGGAAATTAATTATCATAAGAATAGCAATATAAACAGGTATGTGAAGAGTTGATTCAGGAAGGACTTAATATGGGCTAACAAAAAGGAATTGTAAATCAAGGTTGAGGTATTTTAGTAACAATTGAGTGCAAACACTATACATTTTCTTCCACAAATTTTACTGGAGAGGTAATAATCTTCTATTAGCCCAGCTGATGTAGCTGAAAAAAACATATTGATATTTGAGTCATTTCACTTTCATTGTCATAAGGATTTTTTTATTGCATCCTTACAGCAATGTCAAATAATGATGGCTCTTTATAACACATCTCTAAAAGAACACTTAAATATTATATTAAAATTGAATGGACCTTTTCAATGAAAAATACCTCAGAGGGAACTATTTTCCAAATCTGTATGTCAATTTTGTGTTACTTTCTAGCAGTAATCACTCCATTGTGCAGTTCACTACGCCAGTAGAAGTGAGAAATCACTGTGATATATCAGTGATAAGGGGGAGGTGGTTTTGGAACACTATATAGCAACTACTGATAACAAACAAAAAAGTACCAAGTAATGTGAATGTTTCTTCAGTAACTAATCTGACATTTCAGTACAAGTGAGAACTCATGTGGAATTTTAACAAACTTCGAAACCAGAGTAAAAAGGGTGGATACCCGTAATGTTATTTGCCACGCTTAATGTATTTTTGATATGCGAATTACATGCTGTATAAGTTCGTCTGTTTAAAAGCTAAATTTTATAAAAAGAAACCCTAAGGCAGTAATCTTCTTTCAGATTGCTGTGCTTGTGTTTAGGATAAGCTTATGTAAACTGAAGGCATATATGCAGGGTTTTTTTGAGATAAGAATCTACATTCCAGCAACTAGTAATTATACAATAAACAATTAACTGTTCTAATAAATACAATGTTTTTATTGAAAGGCAGATTCATTTTTGAGGTTGCGGTTGCATTAACTATGACCTGGGAGTTTGTATGGGGGAAAAAAAAAAAAGGCATTGTATACTGTGAGTGTTCTTATGATGTTCGTAATTAGTAGAATTTTGAGATTCTAGTAATTAACAAGGTTTTTGAGAACCTAAGACTAGAGGTTATGTTGTATCCCAGTCTTAATTCCAGCATCCTCTGTGTTACAAAGTCTTTGTCCAAGTTTCTTTTACACGTTGCTGTTATCACTCAGAGCGTTCTGCCTCATGTCTACAAGCTTGTGTGTTAGGCTGTCTTGTAGTCTTTGTGTATACTGTACCTTTCCTTTACAAAAATGGTGTTTATTGCAAGGGAGTGAAGGGGGGGAAATGATCCATAATCTTCACCAAACAACCAGAGTAGACATTTCAAATAAAAAAAAAAAAACAACAACAAAAAAACCGACAGCAAACTAATTTTTCAACTTCCCAAATTTTCAGGTGGTTAATTTAAAGTAAAGTTCATCCAGTATGACCTTTTACTGTTACAGTGTAAGAGGAGGAATGATGCAATATTACCTGATGTAATCTGTATTGGTTTTTGTGGGTCTCGCCTCGTCTGGAAGGATTTTTGCTGCAAAGTGTAGGCCCTCTTGCCTAGAACACCACTACAAGGCCAAACATGCCCCTCGACCTGAAAATACCTGAAACAGGAAAAGGAAGGTGTTCCGCTGTATGAGAGATATATGTAGTATGACATCATAGTTTGCCTTTTAAATGTGTATGAAAGGAAAGTCAGCATCACATACTTAGGTATAGGTAAATGCTTTAAGAAAACTTGACAATAAAGCTAAGTAAAACCTATTATACATGGAAAGTTTTCACAAGATCAGCATTTGTGTTGCTGAAGATAATTCTTGCTAACAATGCATGCACTAGCATGGTTCAGTTTAGAAACGTGTTGGTTTTTTTTTTTAAATCTGAAGAAAACATGTGTTCTAAATGCTATGTTTTTTCTAGCTATGCAAGTTTGTTGAAAGAAACCAAACCACCTTAACTTTAAAATTTGTCTTGTGAAAATATTGGCATTTAAATGGCTTTATTACATGCATCATGTTTTATGTGCAGAACACAATTGTAATTTTTTTGTCTGGAAATAATAAAAATTTTTAATGCTGTAAATCAAAAAGTAACCTACAGTGTCATGAAATCATGCCTGCCAATTGTCCATAGTAATGATGCAAATCATTAGATTTCAGTCAGCATGCAATAGAAATCAGTTGCTGATACATAGTGTTGAACTGCACAAATATCTGTCCTCTACAACACAAGCACATTGATGTGCAGACTCTGAATTGAGGTTTGGTGATTCTCTAAATGGTAATTATTGCTGTGAAAGGTGTTAAAGTGCTAGACGGTGAGTGCAACTGAGAAAAGCAGTAGCTGTGGTTGTTTTTTTTTCCAAAGGATTTTAGTTCGTTCTTTAGGCTTGTGCCTTAATCTGGCACGCTGACTATAGGAGCATTGCTATGCTATAAGCAGCTGAAACGGAAAATAATATCCCCTGTTAGTGCATCTCAGGCACAGAAGCTGATCTGGAAGTCTAAAATGTTATGTCCCTTGCAGACAGGCTTTTGCTAGTTCATAATGTGTGGAGTTCACAGTGCTCTTACAGGCTTGTCAGATCTCCACTGCCTCCTCTTGTCTTAATGAAAATGAAGCAAATCCAGTAATGTTGCCAGTTTTTATATTATTTGGTGACTTCTATAAAAGTTTCCCATGATGTCATGATTCCTGGCATCAAGTGTTCAATTTTTCCCTTATGCAGAGCGACTGCCCCCTCATCCCAGGGGATGAAAGAGGATAAGGGAAGTCTCCCTTACAGCAGTCAGCAGGGAGGGCTGTGGGTTTTGCCATTGGGGGTTTTTTGGCAGTTATTTACAATTGAATTTTGAACTTAAAGCAATCTCACATGTGCACTAGAGTAAGTAGCAGCTACCTATAAACTTAATGTCCAAAAGGTGAGAAGAGAAGATAAATGGTTACTTGGTCATGCAGGCTTTCATTTTTTCCATTTGACAGGTGCTGCACAGAGCTGAATCTGTGGAAGCTTGAAAGTTTTGGGATTTTGTTTTGCTTCCCCCTCCTTTTTCTGCCTTTTAAGTTGGAAATCATTGGCACTTTTGGCAGTTTCCTAACGTTACTTGTTGTTTAGATCGTGTTTATTTTCTGCATTATTGCTTTTGTATGGGCCCAGACACTATATTTTCAGTTTGCTTTCCATTAAGCCTGATTAAAACATCATGTTAATTTAGATGACTCATTTCAAAATGTTAAATAAAAACTGTGGATCATTGACTTGTATTTAATGCTAGGAGGTCTGAAGACTGAGATTTGTCACTTGCTAGTGCTCTCACTGTCAATTTTGTTAGAATTGTACTAAAATTAACAAAATCTTTAAAAAACTATTGCTCCTGCAGCTTCCTAGTCATTTCAGCCTTTGTATTAAACGTGGTCCTGTAAGTTTTAATGGAATCAGAAACTGCGATGTTAAAGTGGGCATGTATTTGTAGTCATGTGCTTTGCAGACTTTATATCAGTAAATCATTACGAAAAATGTCCATCCAGTGTTTCTTACAGTTGAACTAGGAAGACCTCTGTCTTTCTAACCTAGTCCTTTGTAGACTTTTCTGTGATCAACTTCAATTTTGTAAGGTTGTGTCCCCCCCCCCCGCCCCCCCCCCCCCCCCTTTGGCTTGTTAGGTTTTGTAGTACTTTTTTTATCTGCTTAACATTTTTAGCGATGTCCTAGCACAACCACATCTGTCAGATCTTGGGCTTGTGTTCTCTTTTATTTCTGCAACTTTTTGGCTTGTGGTTGGGATTTCATAGTTGTACTTTGTCTCTATAGCTGTATATTTTTGTTAATAATGTTTAATTTCTTCCTTAGCTTAAGCTATGGAGGAGGACACTCATCACATTCAGAAACTGATCTTCACAGACAGACATACACAGCTTCTCATCAGGTTCCTGGATACTCTACTACGCACCATCCTACTGGTAACTGTCCATATCATGAGAATACAGCTTAAAAAGCTAAAGAAAAAAAAAAAAAACCAAACAAAAAAAAACCCAAACCCCAACCTGTTATGTAATTTAGATTCTATAATTGGAGGGAGTTTGTCTTGCAGGTGGTGGCAAGTGGTATTAGAAAAGCTCAGTTTGTAGCAGAAAGTTAACAATCAGTTGTTAGCTTTTATCAAAATGTCATAAGTAGAAAGGAAAATATAAGAGGGGGTTTATGCTCAGTTACTTACTGTTGGTTCTTAAAGAAACTGCATTTATTCTTTAAAATACAGCTTTTCAGGATTTGGCCTATGCATAAGGGCCAAACATTAACTATGCCTCAAAGCCAGCTGCAGGAATCATGCCAGTTCTTTTAAAATAAAGCAAATAGCAAAACTAATTCAAGTTGGAACACGCTGTTGCTAGTACTTACATGTGCAAACTAAGACATAGTGCTGGGGGAAGGTGAAAATTTACTTTAAATATAGTAGCAGGTTAGGCTATGTTAACATCTGCATCAGGATCTGTCTGTGATCCTGATAATATAGTGTGTCAATGTCAGGAGAAGACAGGGCATGACCTCTTCACACTCGCTTTGCAACCCAGTTTCTAAGGAAAGATAGTTGAGATAATGGGCTGGCTGGAATCTGCGGTCTTTTGGCCAGGTCCTCAATCAGGACGATGGAGGGTCAGAACTGCAGGGAATGTTTCAGGGTGCAGATCCTGCAGTCTTGACATAATCTCAGTTACTCAAAACTTTGCATCTCTCCAGTGCTTCCAATTGAGCCCCCTGCCATTGAAAGGTGTAAGCAAGAGGGAACACACAAAGGTGTTTGCTGAAACGGGGAATGCAACCAAAACCCCTTGCCTTGTGCCAGTCCTACAGAGAAGACCAAACTGCTACAAGCTGCGCAAAGGAGGAGAAGGTTGATACAGAGAAGTGCAGAAGGAATTCTGAATGTTTAAACAGTTCATGTGAAAAAATGGGACAGTGAATCTTCAGATGAAGGGAGAATTTTATTGGTGTACCTAAATACCATTTTTAAGCATCATATTTGACATACATTTAAAAACAGATTTTAAAATGTATACTCAAGTTCCAGTTTACAGTTGCAACACTGTAAAACAGTTAAACGCTGAAAAAATCAATGTACTTTAATAATATTGCTCATGTTTCATAGGTTCTTTTTAGTGAATTACAAATGTATATCCCTGTTATTTGATTGAGCTTCTTGTAAGTTCATCTGAATTGTCTGTTTTGTTTCATTTCCCTCCACCCTCATCTAGGTCTTTCAGGAATATTTGATACCAGTATGCACAGTGCTGGAAGTAACACTAAGGAAACTTCTTCAGTTATGAATTTTCTCTCTGCTATTGAGTCTCGTACCGCTCAGGCAGTCTCTTCAGGATCTACCCTTTTACCACAATTCAGGGCTCCTTCCTGGCAGACAGGTGAAAAATTTCTCTTGAAATAAAATTTTGTCATGATTATATTGAATGTTTGGGAGAATTTGAAACAAAAATATCCTGACTAACTGAAAAGGCTACATGTCTTCTACCTCTTTTCCATCTTGGTATTTAAAAATCTCAAAATCAATGAAATTATATTAGCAGAAGAATTATATTAGAAGAATTATATGAACACAAGTTTTAATTGTTTAGAAGGAATTTAGATGTATAGGATATTATTTTGTCTAACGAGTCAAATTTATTCTCCAACTTTGTTTCGAATTAGTCTCACTAACACCATAAGCATATTCAGGTAGACTACCTGTACACCTTAGCAGATCTTTCATTCTCAAACTCTGTTCCCTGTCATAGTTATTCTGTGATATTACTATTAAAAGTCTAGCCCCTTTGTACACAGAAGTAATGAGCAAGGTGTTCTCAAAAAGAATGTCTGAGGTGCATGTCGCATAGAAATAAGTGATCTAATTTACAAATAAACAAACATGCTGTCTTTTTTGGCAGACTGTCTGCCTTCTATAAACCTCTCCCATCTGTCAAGCCTTCTGTGCAGAGCAGGAAACTTTGCATATTTTGAGCTTGCTGTAGACAGCCACACCAAGATAAGTGTTGCTACTGCATCTGTGGGTAGCTTCAAGTTATGGTTAAGCTTATGTAGTAATTATGCAGCTGTGCAGTAAATCAGATCTATTCACTCATTTGACAGAAAAAGTTTGGGTGGTTTTTTTCCCTTTGGTGGAGTGGTTTTCCACTGTATCAGCAAGCTGATCTGTGTCTCAGTGCAGCTGTATGATCACTGGTTCTGATTTAGGGAGGAGGCATAAGGTAGGAAGAGGGAAGAGTTGAACAAGCCTTTTGTTGACAGTTTGCACTTGGTCTGTTAAGTGTAATGTGCAGCTGCATTCCATGAAGAGCTACTCAAAAAGTTGAGAAGAGAGAATGTGGCTTTTTATTCATGAACAAAAGCAGATATGCGGGAGCACAGATGACGCACACTTTTAGTCTGTCAAAAAAATCTTAATATAAATCAGTGGTGTTTAGAGTTTTGATGACCCATCCTCACATCAGATTGTCAGCTGGGAAGAAATCTTTTTTTCTCTTCGTCCTAGCATTTTCTCCATTGCAGCCTGCCTAACAGTGAATTGTGAAGAATGGGGAGACATGCTGTGGGTCGGGTTTGATGTTGATACCAGTGATTGAGAGACTTCTCAGTACTCAATACTAAGAACTCATCAGTAAGCCCATTTTCAATATTACCAGTTCTCTGAGCTTTCTGTTGTCCTTTAATACTTCTGCTGCTTTTCTGTATCCCTCAGTCCTCCCAACTGTCTTTTGAGAGCTTTGTCTTCTACAAACTTTTTTTGATGAGGGAAAACAAGCATTCTTCGCTCTTCAAGGTGACCTTTCTTTAGAAGGGTTTTTTACTTTGGGTTTTTCTCCAAAGCCTGCAACTGCTGATTTTGGCGGGGGGAACAGGAATAGTGTGTTTCTTGTATTGTCCTACCAAGTCTTCCTTTGATATGTGGGATGTGTTATCAGTGTTCTGATTGCTTAGGGTACTGGGTGGTGTCTGTGCACACAACTCACTACCTTTGCCATACCTTTTGTCTGCTGCTCTACAAAAGTGAAATATAAAACTCAGCAGTTCTGCCATAATAGTGCTTCTGTGACTGGCTCTTGTTTGATTTAACGAATTACCTGTGTAATAGGAAGGCTTTAATTTATGGAAGAGAAGCGAAAAATACAGGTTAGATGAGAAATGAACATCTGCAGTTAAAATAGGTATAAATTCTTCCCCTTCTTTGATGCTTCCAGGTGCCCCTACCTTTGTGTTAGTGGTAGGGATTAGTAAAAGAGAACCCAGTTGTACATGATGTTGCAGTTTTTTAGAATAGTAAAAAAAAAAAAAAAAGCATTAAAACACTGCTGATACTTTGTTACTCAGAAAGACCTTATTGTTGACTAAGGAAGAATACCGTGGCATTCCTTCAGTATCACATCTCTTCATATCAGTTTGTCTTGAACTGGAAGGGAGAAACAAAGACTCTTTCGCAGCTTCATCTGAAACTTCCAAAGCAATTGTATGATTAAGTTGCGATCAGTTTAAGACGACTTCATGTATTTTAAAATGAAAATTGATTTTTTTTTTAAACTGAAGTATTTCTCTCAAAACAAGCTTTATTTACTGAGAGTTTTTTTATTTATTCTTAAATGATCTGAAGCTAAAAAGCTGTTTCAAGTATCCAGGAAGAACTGAAAAAAGTCAAATTATACCAGTGATTTTGATTTTTTCTGATTTGCATACTGTTGTAAATTTCCCAGTGGAAATTGTTCCTTTACAGATTCCTTTACAAGAAGTTTAAGCCTCTCTGAGAATAAACTCATCTTCTTCACTTTTATTCATAGATTTCGGAAATAGTACACAAACTTCACCAGTACCTGCAAGCTAAAGCGTGAAAAGCACTGAATGATATGGATCACTGCTGTAAGCCCCAAAGCTTGCAAGGGAATTTCACGCTCCTATTTCAGTTGGAATAGTATGTTCTATTGAGAAATCTTGTTTAAGCCAGGATGTCATACCAATGTCCGGATGCAAATAAGTAATATTATACCTTTCAGTTGGATAGTTGCTATTGCACTGTGCAGATAGTTGCTGTCTGTGGATATTTTGGACTCTCACTTTAGAAAGCATACAAATCATAGTTATTCTTTGTATTGAAAGTCAAAGCCCTCCTTTAAGAAACTTATATTGCAAAGTGTATAGGCTGCTAGCTATTTCACTGTGAGCTCTGAAATGTTTCACATAAAGTGAGTTATAAAAGTATTGGTGAGGGTAAATGCAGGAGATGGAATTGCTTCTTTACCTGTGTATGTATTACAGTTGGTAAGGTGTAATTTTGCCTTTTTACTGTATCTTATAGGTGTCCTGGGCTTTTGATCAGTTGTCCTCTACTATGAACCTCTTTTTAAACTGAAATAAAAACTAATAAAGAGCCTTCAGTTTCAAAGCAGAATTAGTCCTGTACAATTTTTTTTATCCACAATTTGCATTTTGAGGATATGAGTTTTTTCCCTTGGCCATTCACTGTAGGTATAGAATTTGGAATTCTTAAAAAAATCTGCACTTCCAGTTTGAAAATTACCTACAATAAGTGCCTCCCTTTATATGTTTTTTGTTGAAAAGGGTGGTGGTTCTAAAGAAGGCTACATTTCTAAATGCTGTAAGATCTTACAATTAAATGAGTTATAGAAATGCAGTGTTGTAACTTGTAAAGCTCCCTTATGCTCTTTTTCCCTTCTTGTTTTGTTTTTGTTTTTTCCAGGTATGCATTCCTCAACAGCCACAGAACTATTTGTTACTGGAGCTTTGCCAACCTCTGGAACATTTCCACCAACATCTGCTTTATCAGCATATCAGCATCCCAACACTTTCAGCAGTAGAAACTTTGCTACTACCCCTTCTCTTACTCTTCAAGATACTACTTTCAGTGCTACATCAAATGGTCTCTTGACTACCCATGATCCTTTATTACAGATTAAAACATCGCAAGGCACTGTTCCAACTGCTTTGACATTTGAGCGCCTAGGCAGTTCTGTTTTAAGTACCAGTATACCACCTCAGTCATCAACATATCGTTCTGCTCAAGAATCTGCACCCCATCTTCTGCAACCTCAATTTAGTTTGTTGCCTTCAACCCTTGGAGGAGCTCAGCAGGTTTCTCAGGCATATAGCACATCTGTCTTTACTGGTTCCACTGCTTCTATCGATAGAGCACTTCAGCGAGAATGTAGTGTTATTAAACACCATCAGCGGCCTTCAAGTACTCAGTCTGTTCAGGCTCAACTGACTGTTTCACAGCATTCCTTACACAGCTATTTAACGAGTACAAGTGGAGTTAATTTTCAGGATACATCTAGGCACTCAGCATTATCTTGCAGTCCAGTTGGAGATGTTACTCAGGTGAGCAATGGAGGACCACAGCAGAAGACTTCTCAAGTCACAGTGGAACTTGCTCAGTCGTACACATCTGCAATTCCATCACCTGGTTTTCCATCTGCTTCCACAGCAAAAGTGAAAAACTGTTCCACGAAGCAGCCTCCAAGGTCAACAAAGACCCCCAAACCTCAGAGTGTAGCTCCCACTGTGCAGACACAAAGCTATGCCAAAACTGCACAAAACCAGAGTTCTGTCATTACAGGCCAAGCACAGATCTATTCTACAGCACAGCTCCCAAGTCTTTTGTCGGTCAGCCAGTCCCAAAACTACGTTTCATCCCAGGCTCAGAATGTGCCACCTGTCAGTCACTCACAGGATTTCTCATCCAGCAAGGTTGAGAAGCTGCCCTCACTGTATAAAACGTTGACTTTTTCTGGGCAATCGCAGACTATTACTTCTGATAGTCAAACTCTAAGTTACTCCTCGGAGGAACAGGTATTGACTTCAGTTCCAAATGAGAACTACTCTGGGCAAACGAGGGAACTTTCTTCAGTCAGCCAATCTCAGAGCTACTCTTCTAGTCACTCTCAGGGTTTATCTCCAGTTAGCCAATCCCAAGTTAGTTTTTCATCTCAATCACAAGTTTTATCAGCTGTTAGTCCTTCAGAAAGCTATTCTTCAGGGCAGTCTTTAACATTAACATCACCTTCCCTTTCCTTTAATGCCTCTCCTCGGATACAAACTCTTCCAGCCTCAAGTCCTAATCAGAGCTATATTTCTTTACATTCTTCTCAGAACTCTCAGTCACAAGAATCCTCCTCTCCACAGTCTCAAAAGTTTTTGCCATCTGTCCAGTCTCCTCCTTTTGCTTCCCCAGCTCATTCACAGACACTGCAGAACAACAGGCCTTCCTCAGAAGCAAAGTCATATGTTAAAAGGAAGTCTGACTCTAATTTGTATGCCTCATCAAAACAAGAGGAGGAATTATCAGTGCAGGATATGCAGGCATTGCAACAGCAAGCTACTCTTGAATCTTCCACTCAAAGGCTAACTGACGAGGAAATCAGTGCTCAGGATGCATCCTATAGGGTCTCGAAGGCAGATGACAGATACTCTCAAAGTGTAATCAGAAGTAACTCTCGTCTTGAAGATCAAGTTGTTGGACTTACTCTTCAAGGCACAAAAAAAGATGAAAGAATGGTCAATTCTGTGGAACAGCTTTCCCAACACATTGGCCATATCACTAGCCTAAGCCATGATATAAAAAAGACAGCTAATTTAATGCAAACAACACAAGTAACTGTAAGCGCTAAAGAACTAAACCAGCAACGTTCTCTTATGCATAAGGTACATGAAAGTAAAGCTCAAGAACAGCAAGGCCAAGTCATTAATACACCATCGCAGGTTCAACCTCATGCTTTAAGACATGGTCATCAGCTGTGTTTGCCCAGTGCGCAGGTACTTCTGGAGTCAGCCTGTGACTTGCAGATTCTTCATCAGTCAATACTGCAGTCAGGTTTAGGACAAGCAAAGGCATCACCGCAAGTGCAAAGAATACAGAGTCCTCAACAGGTGACACATCCATTCCTTCAGATGGATGGGCATATTATTCAAAGTAATGGGGGTCATTCTCAGCAACAGCTTCATACTCAGAATTCAGAAGTAATGAAAATGGACATTTCTGAGCCCTCAAAACCACTACAGCAGCATTTGACAACAAAAGATCATTTTACTCAGACAAATCAACATGATTCAAAAAATCAGTTTGTTTCTCTTAGTTCAATATGTTTCCCAGAATCTATACTTCTCAGTGATGAGAGGAATATATTATCCAACGTAGATGACATCTTAGCAGCAACAGCAGCAGCCTGTGGAGTGACACCATCTGATTTTGCCAAATCAGCTTCCAATGAAGAGGAAATCCAGTCTGTTGAAAATAAGGAGGAGTCTAAACCACAGTTCCGATCAATGGATGTAAGACATGTGTCTTCTGGTTTCAGTGCCTCACCTACTGTAGTTGGAAAGCCAGCAAGCATAGGTAATATTTCTCTGAACGGAGGCCAAATTACTATAAACCTTACACCAGTGTCAGCAATACAAACAAAACCTGTGAACCTTGATCAACAACACATTGAAACACCTGATCAAAACATACCAACAAGAATGACCTCTCCCACCCTTGGCCCTGGTCAAGAAGAGCAAGAACAAGGGGCTGTTCCAGTTAAGAAACAATCTAGCATCAGTCACGAATCTGAAGAAGATAATGACGCTTCTGCTGATGGCACACTGAATGCAAGAGACACAGAATTTGTTTCAAGCGGTAAGAGCCTAAGTGAAGAAAGTGCTGCTTCAGAGAATGATTTTAATATGGGTGGTGATGAAGGTACAGTAGCAGGTAACCAGTCAAAGGGTCCATTGCAGCCACTATCTGTACCCCAAAGTGGAGATGGAACCATTAGTAGAACTGAAGAAGAATGCCAAGATTTAACTCAAGGGAACCTTCAGAAGAAAAAAAGCAAAGGAAAAAGCCAAAACAAAAATGCTGCAGAAGATGACAGTGCAATTCAGAAACAGGTGAAAAGAAGTGGACAGTGTAAACGTCAAAATTCAAGAGGAAATGACTCATGTTTGACATACTCTTCTCCTGTTTCCGAAAGTTGTTATGATACTTACCAGCATCAGGAAAGAATGAGGCAAAAAATTAAAGAAGTTGAAGAAAAACAGCCTGAAGTCAAAACAGGATTTATTGCATCTTTTTTAGACTTTCTAAAGTCTGGGCCTAGGCAACAGTTTTCAGCTCCAGCTGTACGAATGCCAAACAGGACTAGGCGACCGGTTACCCAGATAATTCGCGCCCCTTGCCTACAGTCCTCTGCAAAGCCTCAGCCAGCAGCAGCAGCACCTGTCGCTGCTGAGGTTAGTGGAGAAAGTCCAACCAAAAAAGTTGATGAAGAACTTAAGAAAAATTTAGAAACGTTGCCTTCATTTTCTTCTGATGAAGATGATTCTGTGGGGGGTAACCACGATCTTCAGAAGAGCATCTCTACTGCATTGTCAGCCCTGGATGATACATCTGATAGAAAGAACAAAACAGGTAAAACAGTTACAAGTCCATATGTTGAAGGAGATTTCTGTAGCTGATGGGAAAAAAAATAAAGAATTATTTTAGCTGTCTTCAGTTCAGGTAAAGGTTTTGACTGGTTTTGGTTTTAATCACAGCCATAATTAAGAGTTCTGTTCAAAAGGTGTGTTGACTGTGAACTAAACTAGTGTTTTCCATAATTAGAAAACATGTAGATGAACTTTTTCATGCTACTTAAGTAGGACTCTTATTTTAGCCCAGAATTGGAATAATGTGTCTGTTCTCTTCCTCTCTGGCTTAGAATGCTAAATATGATTTTCACCTGGAAACCTCGACAAACCATCATGTCAGAGGTTTTAAATCTATTTTTTAAAAATTCTAGCAAGAGAACATATTAATAATTGCCATCAGCAGAGGTTAATTTCTTCTTAGGTAGAGTTAAATGTGCACTTTATGTGATGATAGTGTTGCACAGAATATGTTTATGAAAACAATTTTGCACTTGGAAACTGAGCACTGGTTTGACTAGTCTTGTCCAAGATGGGAGTCATTTGACTTTGATTTCAGCCATATTAATCAGCAGTGTTGTAGCTCTGTGTTGATACATTGCTAGCAAAAGAACAAAATTTGGGAAGGGTTGTTTTGGGCAGGGAGGGGCAAGCAGCAACCACTGATCACAGCAGTTAGTTTTCCACACACTTCTCAGTTTCACTTGTATTACATCTATGCTGTACGTTGGCGATCGTAGCTTTTAACTGATGCTGCTTGGTTTTGAAGTATTTTCAATATACAGTATATTTTTGTCTAGATAGACCTTTTCAACGAAGTTTGTTTTCTCTGATAAGCAATTAAAGACTATCCAGACAATCACATAACTGTACTAATTCAAGAGAAATACCATTACCTTCCAAAATAATCACAGGGAGAAAATGAAACATTTCTTAAACTCTTCTTGGGACCTACAACCCATAGGCTGATTCTTAACAAAATAGAATGAAGTAATTTTTTCTCTTTTTAGGTTAAAGGAAAGAGGGAGTTGTTTTCTTCTGTAGAGGTAACATGATTTACTGAAAAATACATAGCACAATTGAACTTAAATTGTAGTAGTCAGACCTAAAATAATGGAAAAAGATTGTGGAATACATGATATATTAAACAATCTTCATCTTAATTACTGTTCTGTTTTCTTCTGTGGATATTTCTATTAAATTATGTTAAGTTCACGCATTTTGGAAAGGCCATTACAGAAGATGAAGTTCCTCGTGTGTCTTTCAGTTGCATATGTATTTTAAACATGTATTTTAAACAAGAAAGCAGTCACTTTTTTTTTTTTTTCCCCCAGAAAGCCAAAATGTGGACAGTGCTATGGTGTAGGCCTTTTGCTGCAGCTTGTTAATTTTAATAAGCCATGTTCTGTGTATGACTTCCTAAGGAAATATTTCAAAGTTTTTTTTTGTTGGGTGGACATTTCCATTAGTGTTTTATTTGCAGTGATTTCTTTTACAATGTTACTGTATCTTCTTTATTACTCATAAGCATGTAATATTTATACCACCAATTTCTTGAATTCACCTTCCTGTTTTGTTGTATACAAGACTGTTTGTACATTATACCAGATGCTTAGTAATGACTTCTTTCTTACTTGCTGGTGTTCTGCAGATTTTCTAGTAATTCCCTCTTCTGTCTGTTTTTGCACATAAGTATGGAAAGACAAATACTAAAACATAGTCTTTTGTTGGTAGTAATAAGTAGCTTCTGTACATTTATCTGCTATTCTGAAGAATGTGTAAATGTACTTGGGGAACTAATAATTTTGTGTCTAACTAAAGCTGTCATAATTTTCACTGAACAAAAAATACAATGTGTTTACAATAATGTGATATGATATATCCCAAAGAACGTATTTCATAGCTGAGCAATTTTACCGACTTGATTTAATGAATCTTCACGTATCTGGTATATAGCTTTTGTATTGACATGTTAATTTGATATTTAAATCATTTGTTTTGAATCACTTTTATTAAAATATGTCATGTTATCTTTTTTCTATTTTTTCAAGTGAAAGTCAAGAATTAACAGTGATTGTAGCAAAACTGTAAAATGGTTATCTTAAGTTTGAAGCCAGTTTCCTAAGGATATTAGTAACTATGCTATAGCTAATATAACTTGATTTCTTTTAGATCAGCAAGTCAGTGTTAAAACTAATAAGTATAAAAGAGTATAAAGTAATATCTAAAAAGGATTCTAATTTTTTTCAGGTGGGAAAGAATAATAATTTTGAAAGGTGGGAGTTGCCTTTGGCTCTTTGGCATAGAGGAGGAGAAGAATGTTCTTTTCCTTCTTTGTTTTATATCATCAGTTCTCATTGCTCATCTCTGTTAATATTAAAAATTATTAGGATATTGCCAAAGTTTTAATCTGGAACTTCCAGTTACATTATCACAAGATATAAACGATAAATGCCCAAAAGTCATACAGCAAATGTTTTCGTATTTCATGTGTATTTTTCTTTCCTTAATCCAATTTAAAAGGACTGTGCTTATCAGCAGATTGGAAACAAGGTTTAGTGTTGTAACCTTTACTGTTGTATTTGCTTATTCACACAAAGTACAACAGTATTTCCTGTTGATATTGTCTGTAACTATCAAATTGTTTTCTAAAGCATTCATCTTTGAATTTCTAGATGCTAACAGATGCAGCAGTTTAATACAAACAGAGGTATGCTAGCTACAGTATTTTGGTTTCATTTAAGGCTTAGTTGTGACCAAGTTAATGCTTCTATTTTAACTCTTAGAACAGGTGTTTTTCCTAGAACAGTTGTTTTTTTAATATGTATTGTAACAGAAGAGAAGAAAAATAAATCTAGTTCCCATTTTATGTTGCTAATCCTTGATAATTTAACTAAAATTTGGATTTTTTTTCTTCAGAAGCTGAGAAAGTGGCAGTTGTTACTGCTGCCACCACTGCCACTACTGCTGTAATAAAGCAGGAGTCTCCACAGATGACTGCTCCTGTAGTCAATGTGCAGGAGAAAATGAATCCAGCTGACCCCTTAAAAGTAGCTCAACAGGATGCTGTGACTTCAGACCAATTGGCAAAAATACAGGCAACTGTTGCAATAGAAGGATGTACTGATGAGGAGAACATGGACAGTGGAGGAGAGGGCATGTACAGAGAACGTGATGAATTTGTAGTGAAGATTGAAGACATAGAGACACTAAAGGTAATCTGAATACTTGCTGTGAAGAAAAAAAAAAAAATCCTGAAAAATCCTGCATATGCATTTAGCCTCAACGAACTACCAAAAGGGGAAACGATGCAGATTAGTTTTCTGTTTCTATTCTAATACTCCTTGACTGCTGCCAAGGTGCCTTAAAGGTGTCTTTCTAGTGCAGGTTATGAATATGTTTTGTATGTACATGACCCATTTTATGCTACATACATAATGAAGTAAATCTATGTGCTGGTAACCTCTGTTAGAACTTGGAATTACCTTTTTTTAATATTAAAAAGCATAAATTTTTCACAGGCTGTTGACTACCTTTTTTTGTTTGTTTGTTTTGTTTGTTTTTGTTTAAGATAGTAGTAGGCTTTCAAGTGTAAGGTGTTGAGGAAATGACTTTTGGACTTTTGCAAAAGATCTTGGAATTGTCTTTTCTTCTTTTTTGGAAGAGGTTCTGCTTGCTATTCCAACAAGAAGTGGCTTCCATAAGCAACCAGTACAGCACTTCGCATGGGTTTTTGGGAATGTTCTTTTTTGTCTTTGATTTCTTGTTTTGGTTTGGTTTTGTTACTTCTCCATTTTAAATTATTCTGCATGTTTACCTTTCCTTTTGTTGCTATCATAGCCATCAATATTCTTACCATTAATTTCTAATACTTTTGATTACTTGTCTATGTGTTCAACCTCTTGAGCTTAAGTTTTAAATCAATTAATGTAGCTTTGTCACATAAGACAAGTGTTACCAATTTTAATATATTCCCTTGTCACTTATAAAACTGATAAAGGTATGTTATGAGATATTTTGAATTTTAAGCTTTTTTAAAAATTATTTCTTTAGTTATTTAAACAGTCATGAAAAAGGAACCAATACTTGATTATATATTTTCCAAAAAGAGAGGGTTTTTTAATTAGTATTTTGCGTGTAGGATTTATAGACAATTCTCATTAGAGCTAATAATTACAAATTTGTTTTTAACATAGTTTATTTCTCAAACTACATGAAGAAGAAAGTCAACTTGAACTCATTTTTTTTACAGTTAAGTGGAACTGAAAATGTAAAATCTGGTTTACTAATTCATACTGAACTATCTCTTTTCACATTAGTGCAAACATCATGCTGTAATGTACCTGGGCTTCTGCTACAGGATCTCTAGTGATCTGCAAGCTTTTTGCTACTTGTTGTGATTCTTGCATTTTTGTATTAAAAAATATTTCAGAGAGCAAAAGAATAAAAAATTGGAAAATGTTGTATTGCTTTAAAAAATAAAGTTCTGTGGCTCAGTTGCACGGTACGTGAGTTAAGACATCATACCATAGGCAAAGCTGGTTGGCACAACTTCATCACTGTGAAAGTAAAATTTGTGGTTTGCATTATACTTATTGTAGTTTATGTCATACTGTCTTGATGCGAATGGCACATAATGACTAAGGGTTTGGAATTTTGAATTACTTATTTCAATTTTATCCCTGGGTAACTTGCTCAAAAAATATAATGCACAAACACACTTCTGGGAGAAAAATAAGCACTGTTTTTAGCAAATAATTTTATGTTCTTACAGGTTGCTTTGCAAACAGGAAAAGAGCCTCCAGCTATTTGGAAAGTACAGAAGGCTTTATTGCAAAAGTTTGTTCCTGAAGTGCGAGATGGACAGAGAGAATTTGCTGCTACTAACAGTGTGAGTCTTAAAAATTCCTTAGGAAGCCTCATGGGAACTGATTTCCTTACTGGAAGTCTAGGAAACAAAATAAAATGTGATTCTGACATACATTCTTAGCAAGCATCCTTGGGGGGGGGTGTTCTTGATTTCCTCCTACTCTAAAATTCTCTCTAAATATATTAATGGGCAGATTCTTTCCAGCATGGGTTCTTTGGTATCATTCAGGCTGTGTAAAGGAACAAGTTTTCACAACCAGAATAAAGTCAGTAGAAGCAGGCTTGTGAACCAGCTGCTTTCCACAATGGGAAGGATACAGATAGGATATAATTTCAACAGGCAGCTCTTTGCCAGGCAGATAATCCTTTTGGGATAACACATGGGGATGATTAAATAAAGGGAGAAAACGAAGCCCAGAGTACCTCTTGCCTTATTTTCTTACTTTAAATATTATGTGGAAACCCATTGGAGAATTTCTCTCAAATTATAAATGCTGTAGGATGGTTCATCTTTGTACGTAAACAAGTTGTTTTTAAACTGACTTTTTTTCTTTAGTATTTAAACTTTTAATTGTTAAACTGAATAATATTACTTAACAGAAACACGTGTGTATTAATTTTTTTTTTTTAGTATCTTGGGTATTTCGGGGATGCAAAAACAAAATACAAACGAGTGTATGTGAAGTTCATTGAAAATGCAAACAAAAAGGAATATGTCAGAGTATGTTCAAAAAAACCACGAAGCAAACCTGTACAGTCAGCAAGGTATTTTATTTCAAATTGTTTTTCATTTTGCCCTATTGTTTTCATATTAAGAACACACCTATTTTAATAAACAAGACTTATAACTCAGGATTATGTTACTTCAGCCTTAAGCTGTAAACTGAGAACTGTGTGTTTTGCTTTAAGAAATTAGATATAAATTACTGCTGTATCAAGACTTCCCTACCTTGAATCTGTGGATTGCAGTAATCATTCATTTTAGAGGTGTTAGGGCTCTGCATGCTATTTCTTTCTGTCATCTTTTGCCCTGTTGCTCAACATAAGGATAGAAGCCTACAAGTGTAATGATTCTAATTTTTTGCATGTTTTCTCCTATCCAGTGGACTTTGCAGGTTAGGTATGTTTTTTCTAGATTGCTTTAATGACCGTCCTGTCCCCGTATACTAGAAGTATCATACTTTCTTCTCAATCCTGGAAAGTTGAATTTAAAAACAAAAGTTCAATTCTGAAGTTGGTTGTCACAAGGATGTTTTTCCTTTTTTTATATGTCCTTGCACACTGAGGGTATTTTACTTTTCTTATTGCACCTGCCCTACCCCCCTCACCCCAAAAAGCTTTATCACTTTGAGTCATCCCCTGTAACCTTTATCCATGCCTTAAAATCAGTAATTCTAGTAGTATTGCTTTTAAACTACCAACAAGGATAAATAAAACCCAAACAAATCTGTCACTCTGGAGAGCCATGTAAAGAATGCAGGGCAAACATAGTGTGGTTTTGATTATTCCAGTAAATATACTACTGGTCCTGCAAAACGTTATGACCGTAAGTGTGTCTCACACATGTACTTTGGCTATCCCTGAGATTTCCTCTGTCACCTTCCTTCTGATAAGGTTTTCACTGTCATTCACTTGCTAAGGGTTTTGCTATTGCGTTTTGTGTTGACGTTTGATCGTGCTTTTGGAAAAGATTGCAGATGTACAAAATCTTTGTACAAAAATGTACAAACTCTGTCATGCTTTAATGCTTAGCTTATTTTATCTTGTCACAATTTCACATGATATCTGAAGATTTTCTCTCTCAATGGATTTTTCAATAATTATAATTTAATGCAAATATGTTTTCTTTATCAGATGTTAGTAAACAGTAATGAAAAAAGTTACAGTGCTCTTCATTCAAGAAATAACTCTGTTTTTAAGTCTAGTTTGCTCTCAAGGAAAGCAAAGCTGTCAGATAATCAATTTTATAACATCATGTTCTACTTAGAACTAGCTGGGATTTTGATGCTCTTTTCTTTCTTGGGCTACAGAAAGCTGTTCCAGAACCTGTCCTCCAGTGCTCTGAAACAATCCTATCTTTTAACAGACCATGATTGTGATTAGCTTGTATCCATATGTTCTTCTCTCAGTACTGTTTTTTGGCTTTTCTTTCTGTCTTTCTGTGGTGTTTTTACTGCATGATGTATTTCTGGAGAGCAGTCAGGTTCCACCTCTGTCATCGTTTCACTAAGATGGATTAATCAAGGTCTTCCAACTTCCTCATCTAACGCAGGCTTTCCATTCCTCTAATCATTCTAGTATCTATTGTCTCCATCCATTTTGGTTTGACATCTTCATCTCGGACAGATGACTAAAATTGTTCTCAATGTTCCAGAAAATACTAACAATGTTTCTACTGTACGTTTCACTGCTTTCCTATTTGAACTTTCCCATTTGTACAAAAAAAAAAACTTGCCTGGCACTTCCCAGAATTGTATTCCCTGCCATATTCTCAAAACTGTAGTGCATTATTAGTCCTAAAGTACTTAACTTTGCACTTATGATGTTAAGTTTCCTTTTTGTTTTCCTGTTTTGAGTGGTGGGAAGGAGAAATGAGAGGAGTTTTCTGGTTTCTTATTCGAGTCCTCAAGATCCTGCATTTCCTGCATTTTTACCTGAATGATACTCTCTCCCATCTTAGTATGGATACAATATCCCAAATTTACTTTGTCAGCGAATGTCATTGATTACTAGTATTTGTTCAAGTCTGTCAAGTCTGTTTTTTTTCATGAAGTAATCAATTTTAATATTAGCTCCAATCTCCTATAGCTCATAAATTCTACTAATATTGGGCAATTTAAACCTTCTGTGCCTGTTTATCTAGTTATAAAATTGGAATACTATTTAATCATAGATAGTTGAGAATCATTGTTAAGCATTATATCAAAAATATAGTAGTATAGTGCGTATGACTTAATTCCTAGTTACATGTGACAATGAAATAAGTATATATAATCCATGGGGAATATATTCTGCTTAACTAAGACTATAGCTATTTTATTAATGCCAAAACTTGTGTGGTAATTATTTTCATAAAGATTGTCTTCATAATATTGCAGGACTATTCATTGCAAACCTAGTAGCAGCAACAACAAAACCCCTGATCCACCAACACCAAAACCAACAGCAACAAAAGTCTCTTCTGTGAAACCCAAAGCTAAACAGCCAAAGGTAAAGGCTGAACCACCACCAAAGAAAAGGAAAAAGTGGAAAGAAGAATTTTCATCTTCCCAGTCTGATTCTTCACCTGAGGCCCAGAGTGATGAGGATGGTGAGCGAGATAGAATTGTTAGCATCTAGGCCCATTTGAACTTAACTGAAAATATTATTATAAAAACATGTTGCTTGACCTTGCAAATTTTTCTTTACTACCCTCAGAAAAAAAAGTTAAAATCTGACAGTGCCACGTGGAATTGTTTTCTTAAAACTTTTTACTTGTTTTTTATGTATGAGCAAATGTGTGCAACTGAAGTTATCCCAAATGTAGTTTATCAGTGAGATAAATATATTTTTACTACTTGCTTTCTAAGATGGGTACAATTGTAGGAGGAGGAGCTGATTTGATTTTTCAAATACATCTCAAGAATCAGATTCTTTATTAATTTTCCATTGCAACTCCATGTCATGTCTAAAATAACATTCCTGCAATGCTTGTCTGCATGCAGATATGGGCAGAATTCAGATGTTACTGTTGTTTTTTCAAAACCCAAGGAGAAAAAGCAGTTGAATTTTTGGCTGCTTCATTGCTTGTCTAAATGCCAGCTGTTCAAATGCAGCCTGCTGAGCAGATTTGCTGTTATGACATTCATGGTGTCTTTGGAACGTTGAGGTACAATGTTTGCAGTAGTTTTCCGGAACAGAAAAGAATTTTTGAAGTGTACAATGTTTATAGAGATTACCTGTAGTAGCAGATATACAGTGCGTTTTGCTTTTTTTTGTTGTTGTTGTTGTTTATTTCCTGTATGTTTGAAGTTAAGGTGCATCGTATCTATGCTTTGTATTGCTGCATTTCCAAAGCACGTTGGCCTTAGTGGCTTTAACTGCAGATAAGCTAGGGTTGGTGTACTGGAACAGTGCCTCTGCTGAGGGCAGCACCTTTAAAATAGTATTTTTCAAGCAAACTTACCAAAATAACCATTAGTATGTACAATTGTCTATATTTAAAGTTTCAAGTAACCTGGTGATGATAGTCGTGCATAGAAATGCAGATATCTGAGGAAGTTTAACAGCCTTGCTAGCTAAATTACTACAAAATACTGATATTGTACACAGAGCGTATAAAAAGCTCCAGAACGCGTACAATTACTGATGGCTACTCCACGTACATGTTTAAAATTTCTGTCTATAAAAAAATAAAAGCTTCCGCAGAATAAGTACAAATATGCCTACATTGCTTTGCTGGTAAAATTTGTTTTATGTGTTTTTTTGGAGTTGGACAATTAGGTGGGATTGACTTCAATGGTATGCAGGCTCCTAAGTGACATTAGTGCTTTTGAATGTTTTTCTATTGGATGACTTCAAATTTTGCGGTTTTAGAAGGTACTTGCATTGACATGAAACCTGCATTTAGGGCACTTTGCTTGTCTGAAGTTACTCATTATCCCTTTTCTCTAGGCTTTCATCTACAATAATAGAAAAATGTTTAAATTCCCTAAAATATTATAATCTAAATGCTGATAGTTACGAGTAATTGTATGTGTTTCTACAAAAAAATTGTACCGTTTGTACCAGATTTGGCATTTGTACCTGGGTTTGGTGTGCAAGTAGAGTATGATTTCTGATTGTACTGAGTTTTAATCTCTTGGGATACCAGTAGGGGTCACTTTTGTGTTTAAGAGACAAACCTTGAGTTTTGAAAAACACAAGTATTTGCAGGCTCTTGTAGGAAAAAAAATCATTATATTCCGATTAATTTTCAGAGCTTGTACCTCCAGCTCCCCTTGTTACTCGCTTTTTGAACACAAGAGCTATGAAAGAGACTTTTAAGAGCTACATGGAGTTGCTTGTTAGCATTGCCTTGGATCCAGACACAATGCAAGCTTTGGAAAAGAGCAATGGTACAGTATGGTTAACATTTGTATGTTTTTATTAAATTTTAAGGTTACTAATCAGTAAAGTGAATGTGTTTTAAAAAAAAACAAAACAACAAACAAAAACCAAAAAAAAAGCCACCAAACTTTTAGCTTCATACCAGATCTGAAGAACGCTTTACACAAATTAATTATGTGTGTGCATAAATATATATTCGCACTATCTCTTTGCATAATCAAAGTAATTTGGAAATACTGTTTTGTCTGCTTTGTTACATTAGGCTTGTGCTGTGAATGTCAAAACTGAGCTCTTTGTTCCTGCTGTTACTATCTTTTAAAATCTTAGCAAATATTTATTTCAGATTACAGCATTTCAAGTGTGTGTTTACTTTCTGATTAAGAAATACCCTTATAACTATAAGTAGTTCCGGTTTTTGCTACTGTTAAAAATTCTGCTTTTCAAACTCTGAAACCTTAAAATTCTGATCAGAGACAATTGTATTCCATTTTTTTCTTTGAGGAGGAAATGTTTGGACTTACTGTAGTGGACTCCAGGATACAAGTCAAAACTGTTCTATTTCTCAAGATTTAGCAAAACACTCATGTATAAAGATGAAGGCCCCAAAAGAACAATCATTTCACATATTATTTAGTTGCAGGCTGTTGTTTTGTACTACATTCTGTTTGCCTGTATTAAAAAAACATATTTTCTAGACTCTGTTTTCCTGGTTTGCTCTGGTTGTGCATCAATGCACACTTACCTCAAGATTTCATACCTGTGCATTATGTCAGTGGTCCCACTAAAAGCAAATAAATTGACTTTATAAATAAAAGACTCCATATCAAGCTGTAAATTTTCATTCACGGCCACATGCCTATGTTTAAATGCATATTGTGCAATTTACGGTGGTTTATCAGATAACTTTTATCAGTAAGCACTTTCCTCACTTTCTTTTGTTATAAATGCCAGCAGAGTCATCTCTCGTTATATGGAATAGCAAATGTCAAAAACACATACTTGTCTTCATAAAACCGCCAGCTGTATTGCACAGAAGAGGATTATCTAGGAAATGGTTTGAAATTGTCTATAAGATTTATGCTCTGTAGTGCTCTATCTTAATTTTTTTCTTTTAACAAAGAAAAGGCGGAGAAGGAGCGAGATTGCAGTCAGCAATTAAACTGCATAATATCTAGACCAGTTTAGCAGGGTGATCCAAAAAAAGAGATTTTTTCTCTCACATTTGAAATTAGTTTATGTGCAAATCACATTATTTTTTACATCCACATTTTATGTTAATGGGTTGAAGTATAGATTTGAATAGGAATCTCATTACTCTGTGTCTCTTCATAATCAGCTGCTACGGGGTTTTTATGTGTCTTTTAGATGAGCTACTTTTGCCTCACATGAGAAAAATTGATGGTATGCTGAATGACAATAGGAAAAGGCTGCTTTCCAAGTTACGCTTGGATCATACTTTCAAGGTATTCTCTTTTAAATTCTAAGATTTTTAAAGTAATGTTATAAGTCAGTCATTGAATGCGTACCATGCAGGCACAACTTAAAACCCAGAAGGCAAATTTGTAACAGAAGTGAATATGGATTTGAAAGAGATGCTCTAAATTCAGTGCTTGTGTGTGGCATTTGGAGAACATTTTGTGATGGAGGAGTTTATACTGCAAAGGTAAAGTTTTAGTTTTACTCCCCATGCTTTCTGGTTCATTCTCAAGCATTTTATTTTTCTTTTAAGCTTCTCAAGTTTGCCAAAAGAAAATCTGTTTCCTGTCCTTCTAGAGCTTTTGGTTAAGTGATTGTATTGCATAAAAATCTTAATAAACTTTTACATGAAATAGCTATGCTGTGGAGCAGATGTCTGAACTTCTTTGAAGTGGAGAACATGATCAGAGTAGTTTAAAACCAGGGCAGAGGGACTTGAGAACAACTCATTTGTGCACTCTTTTATCTATCTTCAGCATGGATGGTTGGGAAAAGTGTGGATAACAAGCCCATATTACAGCAGCTTTGACACAGTAATAAAAACCAGGTCTGGATGTGGACAGGGAAGAGAGCAGCCGTACCATCTCAATAGAGAGAAGGTAAACAGGAGGATAATCACTGTGGTTCCCACCGTTCCCACCCACCCTCCAAGCAGCAATGCAGATTTCGAAAGCGCAGTAAAGCGAATTAAGGGTATTTTCAGTCATGTCTGAGAACTAGTTGTCGATGTCTATAATCAGACTGATAATTCCTGTAACAGTTACAAGAACAGTAATGCAGACCCGTCTATAAACACCATCAGAACAAACTTACTCTTTTGCCTGTCTTTCTCCTGTCCCCTTATGTCCACAGTACAGAGACACTTGGAAAATTAGTTGTCTCTCTGTACTGCTCTGTGTTTCTTTTTGAGAGCTAGGTGAGGAGGGAGGTAATAGCAGACTTGACAGTTCTGCTTTTTCATCATGAAATCTTGAAAAGATCTTTTTTTTTTTCCACAGCTCATTCCTGGTAAGCCTTGTGGGACGCTAAGTGACCTTGTTTCAGGGATGAGAACATCATCGACTAGTGAAACAGCTTTTATTCACATGATTCTTGAACATTTTATTGTTCATTAGGCTGTTTTCCCAACAGCTGTAAAATTTGTACCTGTTTGAACAGAATTTCTTGTGGCTTCCTCCTTACAGTAGGAAGGCATGGGGAGGGCTGTGTGTTTTGAAACCATGCACAGACCCTCAGAGAGGTGGCATGTATTAACCCTCCTTTCGTGGCAAGAGTTTTGTGTTAGTAGTTAGTTCTATAGCTACTTCTTTTAGTCCGACTATGCAGAGAAGATAGGCCACATTAAGTTAGGATAAGAATTTGTAGAATTCTGGTTACATTCACAGTACACACAAAGTGAGAGGTGGCTTATTTTGGGTTTTTCCCGAGTTTAAGGGAAAAAAGCTAATATATTCTTCTGTAATACTAACGTAATTACAGCTGCTTACTCATTTGGAGTTCATAACTAATATAATAGGTTTGCTCTGTGTTCACTTAGAAGCAGATTATGTATCATATCTCTAAAGTTAGCTTAAGCTTGTATTTCATCATATGATCTGCAAGAAGTTAACAGAGTTACGGATGTAAGGAAGGGATCTGCTTGTGATGTAAACTGCGAGATAAAAAGCCTTTTATGTTTGCCTTCTGATCTGATGGTACCAACTTGTGCCATCCTTGGGTCAATATTTTGGACAAAAATGAAACACCTATTTGTCATCGTAAGTGTTTGTGTTGGTTAGGAAAATGTACTTGATACTCTTTAAGATTCAGGTTAATCTGATGATTAATACAAGAAAGTCTGCTTCTGTTCCATCTTTCATCAAATGACTAGTTCAGATATTAGAGTTGAATGAAGCACTGAAGCAAGCAATAAGTGAAAAATACCATTACTGTTCATGAGTATCATTCAGTTTGAGTATTTTTACTATTCTGCATTGAAAAGCCTGGATGAATTTTAACATTTTTCCACCCGCTGGATACAATTATTACTACAGTATTAATATTACAGCATTACAAACCAAATCAGACACTGAGGTTAACAGTCAGTGTTTGGTAGTTTTGCCTGTAACATTCTTTATAGTTGTAACAGTTTATTGTGCCCTTTGGGTTATAGTTTTTTATAAACAAAATTAGAAAATACTACTGTTGCTTTAGCTGAAGCTCAGTAAATGAAGCATCTTAGTGGAATTGTGTAAATTTAATTTGGAAATAATTATCAGCATTTTATGTCTTGTGCTTTCAAAGATGCAGAGATCACTAGTATTTTTTCCATCATTCTAATTCAGATTTGTCTGTTTTAAGTCAGTGGTCTGGCCGTGTAAACTGTGGTGGTTAATAGGAATTCTCCAGAGGAAGGCAATAGGAATTCTTCAGAGGAAGGCAGAAGTGGCCAAAGTCCCTTGACACTCAAAGTCAGCCTTCAGGAAGGCTATTACAGTGGATAGAAAAAATAAATAATTTAAACCTGTTGTTGTTCCAGTTCGAAAGCATTGCAATGAATATTGTATATGAACAGGTTAGCTAGTTGAGGTTACTGCTACCACTATGCAACTATCTCTGTGGAGCAGATTTTATAGCTTTTTACTAAGACAGTTTTTTTTATAAAGCAAAAAACGGCTGAGGTATATGAAGTGCTAAGAAAATATAGGCAGGGGAGGTTGTTGAATTCTAGTACTGCTTGTTAAAAGAAAATACAAAAATTTAGTCAACTACATATTTTAACCCAATAGCCGAAATTAGGTCCTTAAGCTGCAGCATTGGTACGTTTTTCTTTATGCCTGATTTTTTCCCTCATACTGGCGTATAATACAAAGATATATATGTTCATTTAACTTGAAGTACTTTTTTCAGGACAAGGTTATATAGCATAGCAGAACTATTTCAGAGCAGCTGCAAACATAATGCTGTGTTTGTACGGTGAAGTTGTATTCAAAATTACTCGTGCAAATAATGTAGAACTGAAGCTGGTAGAAATCCCGTGAGTTCACTCCCATGAGTTAATATGTCTTAAAAACTTGTGCTTTTTTGAACCAGCCATCTATTTCACTGTGCATAAGCTTTTCTACCTTACAGATATGATAAGAAGCAATTAATTTGTATTTTACAAAAGCTGGGGCAAAACCTGTGAAGATACTTAGGCATCCAATCCCTCCTGCTATTGGCAGACTTCCCATGCCTGACTAGGCAATTAAGTACTTAGGCACCTCCAAGTAACTTGGCCTTAGAGATTCTTGAGTAGAAATGGAATGGAAAGCATTTTAAAAGGTAAAAATTGCCTAGTGGAGCATTTTTTTGCTCTTTGTAAAGAAAGAATCGTAGATGATAATCTGAGATACAATAAAAAGATCTTCTCTTCTTGAAAAATTATAGTAGTCAAGAACAGGTGGTCATGCTTTTCAAACTGTATATGCTTGCTTGATCTGATGAAGACCTTTTATCAGGTCTTTGTGGAAGAATAAATTGTTTTATAATAGGCCGCGATGTAACTTTTCAAAGAAAAATGGCCAATTTATCAGCAGTCTGGGTGGCTGGCCATTCTTGAATTTTTCATAATCCTTTTTCTTTATATGCTCTCTTTAAAGAATGCTTTGGAAAACTTTCCTGAACTGACAGTGGTCACTCGGGATTCTAAGACAAAAAGTGGAGGAACATCTGTGTCCAAGATAAAAATGAATGGTAAAGCTTACAACAAGAAAACACTGAGGGCTTCTAAATCAACCACTAAATTAGCACAGGTGGGTGTTCAGAGGGTTTATTGCTGCCACCATCTGACTTTCTAATATGATAACCACATTTATATAAGATACTGCTTCATGTATTAGGTTTTTTTTGCTAGATTTATCAAAATACAGAATCTTCATTGAATGAATTGCTTTTTCCGTAACAAGGGAATGTTAAAAAACAACATTTAAAGCAGTATATTAAACCATTGTTTTAACTCATCTGTGAAACATTGTTATATTCCAGTAGGGAGACAAAATACAATAAATAATTTCATAATTATTCCCCTATTTAAGTTCTATGTTTAGACCCAAATGCTTTTATCCCGTGTATTTATACAGGAAGCCTTCTGTAGCAACTACTCAAGATTGCAGGAAGATGAAGTAGTAGTATGCTGCTTCCCTTATGCAGGCAGCAGTCGGTAGGTGTAGTTGGATGGGAAGGAAGAGGTGAGCTCTGCTCTTGCTGTGCTTCTCACCTCTTGTAGCGCGCCGAACAGCAGAGCCCTGCTAGAGCCCATTCTGCTTCTGTCACCACAGACCCTGTTTCTGCATAGCAGTCAGCCTCCTGGACTGTTGCTGAAGCAGGAACATTTTGCCTTCAACATTGCGGTTGTGGTAAAATCACTGTGTAGCTTGTAATGATAACAGTTCCTTAAACTTGCTGCAAAATCTCTAAAGTAAATGATGCAATGTCTTCTAGATCAAAAATGAAAAAATAGTACTGTAAAAACTGAGACTAGATAATGCTTTTTAAAAATTTAGTTCCTTATTGTTCCTTTGCTCATTTCCAGTGACAGAATGAAGGTGTGTATCTTAAATTTAAAAAAAAAAAGTTTTAAAAAGTAACGTGGTAAAGCTTGAGATGTACACATTGTTTATTTCCATAGTATTCCTAGGGAACACTGTAAGTAGATTTTGCTAGGTACCGGCTCACATAGGCTTACCTTCCAGCAGTAGATAGTGGCTAGACAAATGACCTGTAAATACAGGCCACGTTTGTATTTCTTGCCAAAGTAATGTAAGTGTTAGGTAAGTATAGATCAGCTCTTCCAAAGCATGAACTACATGTTTTTTTGCAATGATACACATCAGTCTGGTAGAAAAATAGTTAAGCTTCGGTAATTCTTGCAGTAGTTCTTGAAAAGGGGGTCTCTTGCCCGTTTTAGACTTAAATGCATTCAGGAGGATTGAAAGCATTCTTAAACCTAGTTTTGACAAAATAACTTGGTAGGAAAAGTAGAGATAGGAGATAATTGTGATGTAATATATATTACAGTACCAAAATATGCCAGAGCAATTATTTGAATGAAGTACTCCATTTCTGAATTGTTGAAGAAAATTAAAGCAGAAAATGTCTTATCATATCTCTGTCTTGGAAAATAACATGAATTTACCTAAAACAACTGTTCTTTTTGCAGGAGTTTACGGTAGATCCAGAAAAAATACAGCTGTATTCTTTGTATCACTCACTCCATCATTACAAATATCACATATATCTAACATGTAAAGAAGAGGTAAGTATTGTTTTCTTTGAGATACTTTTACATTCATTGAGGGAATTTGAGGGAATTGAGTCCAACTAGAGGGACTGTTCTCTTCTTCTTGGTAAATGAATATGGATTGTGGCTTCCTATTTTAATTAACCCATTATGGCAAAGAAGAGGGCATGCTGAGCACATATGTTGCCCCTAATGGGCACTGATGCCCAGAACATTCAGAGATGAGGCTTACAAGAATTATGTGAAATCATTTCCCTCGGGATAGGTAAGCATTCTTCACTGTTATCCAAAATAAATGAAACAAATTTTATCAGTGTGTGTAACTCCTCAGATCTAGAAGCTACTTTTTGTCTTAGAATGCCCACTCCTTTATTTTTTTTTTTCTGTAAATCCTTGGTGGAAATATTCCAGGTAGCAGAAATATGAGAATTGAGCTCTGGCTCAGTTGTCAAGAAATGCATTTTTGGGGGCATTTTCCTTTGTTTTTAAAGCTTAAAGGTTTTCTTCCAAAAAAGTTTCGTATTTAACTGCAGAATATGATAAAAATGAAAATTGTGAAATGCTGTCAGCCTAACATGTATATGTGTATGCATCTCTCTCCCCCCCCCCCCCCCCCCCCCCCCTTATTTTTTTAAATAGATTTCTTCTGTTCAGAAGAAGAGTGCAGATCTAGGACAGGAAGAGATTGTGCAGTTGTGCATGAAAAATATAAAATGGGTGGAGGATCTTTTTGAAAAGTTTGGTGAACTTTTGAATCGTGTCCAGCAGAAATGCTCATAACAAAAATGTATCCCAAATCTCACATTTTTCTACAGCACTAACCTGATGGAACAGAAAGCTCAGAGAGAGGCTCTGATTTCTTTTACAATGCCAGACTGCGTTCTTGTTCGTAGCCATTTTTATTTCTCTTTATGGAACTTTGTGCCTTGGCTCTTGCTAAGGAAAAGTGATGCTGCCAAGGAAATCAGTCCTTTGGAGATGGAACTAAACGTAAACCTAACCACATTTTTAACCTGAAGAATTATTTTTTGTTTTGTAAACTATTGGATAACTTAGTTTTATTTTCAGAAACGTTTTTGACAAGTGATAAACCATGCACTACATATACTTTTTTCTTTATTGCTAAAAAGATAACAACACTTAAAATACTACAGATTTTTTCATCCCCGACTAAGCAACAGAAAAGTCAGCGTTGGGGTGAACTAATTTTTACATGTCTGGCCACCAAATTTAGAGTTTTGTACATTTTATGAACAGAGCCGGAGTGACACCAGTTTCTGCATAAGTATATTGCCATCATAAAATCCAGAAATGTCATTATGCTTTATGGACTCCTTTTACTATTGTCATGTTCAGGAGACTGAACATGGAGTTGGTGCAATCCTATGACTGCTTTTTGTGTCAAATTATATTGTAATGAAAGACAATGACCTTAACTATTTTCCCTGTTTTGAAGAAAAAAAAAAATATTTTCCTTTATACTGTGTTTTTTTTTCTTTTGGAAAAAAAATTTCAATTGTACATTTTATCTCACTAATAGTTGTATTTTTCACAGAGAAAATATTGTGGTTAAAATTGTTTCATGTATCTTTGTAATACACTTTCCATTGTTTTCAGTAAATCCTATTCATTTATATGTTGATTTCATATTGTAAACTATATATCTCGAGGTAACCCTTTTGTTTATACAGGTTTGCTTCAGTGTTAACCAGAATAATGCATACTAGACTAGTTTTGCTTTAAGTGTAGTTGTGTTAGACACTGCAGTTATATTCTGATACGTGAAAATAAATTTTTTACTAAACTAGCACTTGATTAACTGAGAGTTTAAATGAAGAGCTACTACACTATCTTCGTCAACAAAGATTGATGATTATTGAATAGACTATATGCAGTGTTAAACACAGCTTACATAATTGTTTGTAGAACTGGCAGTTGCAGAGCTGTTCTCTTTTTGGTGCCTTTCAAGTCTTCAGACATCTTTGTAGCTTTTTTTCCCCCTCCAGTTTGTTAACAGTTGGTAGTGCCACTAATCACACTCAGACAATGAATGTAATGGGCTCTAATCAGGAAAACATTTTCTTTAAATTTGCCAACAGAATGCCTTACTGAGTCATTCAGAATGGATATGTACTCTACTGGCGTCCTAAAAAAATAGTCATGTTGGTCTTTTTTCAGATAACGTAGAAAAAAAATTCATTCCCTTATCCTTTCACTGCCACTTAGTGCCTTAATTTCAGCCAAGAAAGCAGGGTTCACTATTCATTGGCCAAATGAAATAATGTTCATTGCCATGTGACCTTTTTTCCCATTACCTGTTTTGATCCTATTTAGTTGTTAAATATTCATTAGACCTTAGAACTATAAAGAGTTTAATGAATAGATGTGAAAATGAAATTATTTGATCTTGAGTAATCAAATAGAGGTTTGAATATTAAAGTATGTACAGAATTTTAGCTGATTAGTTTTAGAACCTTGTAGGATGTTTACCGTATTTCCAAAGCTTTTCATCTTTTAAAAGCAATAATTCTCCTTTACAATTTGTATGCAGACTACAGTGAACAGAGATGGGTATGGGCCCTTGCCTTTTTTAAAGCCTCTTTGTGGTGGTTTTGCTTTAAAAAGGGAGGTCGCTATCATGTTAATAGATGCATTGTGCTACTGCTATGTCTACTATAATCAAGGAGAGCGAGATGGGTTTGGGTTTAGGAAGAATGTGCAGATTGTTGGAGCAATCATGAAGCTAATTCATTTTCACGGTGAAATGAAGGGTAGCCACAGGGTTGAACAGTTGCTGTTGTTTCAGTCGTACTGTGTTGAATCTGGTAGGAGCTAGAGTTTATATGGTGAAATGAAACAGCAAAGTTACCAACATTGGCAGCAATCAGCTAAAATTATTTTAATGTAAATATGCACACTGGAGATATAGTAGAAATGTGCCTGGTATACTCTTTAATCAGTAGTGGGGGTTCCTCAATTTACTTAGTGTATTCCCTTATTGGTGGGGGTGGTTGGCAGTGTGTGTAGATTCATGAGAGGTATTTACTTGCCCAGGCAGAGTTCTGTTGTCACATTAGTGATATGCACAGCACAGTTTGGGAATTCCTAGTCCTGTAGTTTTAAAAATGATTAGGCTGCAGACTGAGGGAACAATCAAGTTGGCTCCTTGATGGTATAGTAAAGAACTCATCAAACTTTGTGTCTCATACGTCCGTTCCTAATATGACTATGAAGCAACTAATTGAGAGGGGTCTCTGTGCTTTCTAAATGATTTCTATACTGCTACTGTATACTTAACTGTAGATTTTTTAATCTAGAAGTAGCTTTAGGAAGGTATTTGCTTTAATCCAAGTCCTTAGAAGCTGAAAAAAGAAATGAGAGGCTTTTGGAATAGCTTGTCCCTATTTAAAAAGAAGGTAATTTTAGCAACAACCATTTAAAAAACCCCGAACAAACAAAAAAAGCGGCCAGGATGCTCTGCACTGCCATAGAAGGTGACCTGGCGTATTTTTGGCTGTTTTATTCCCAAGGCCAGTTAAACAAGCACTGTGCCTGTAGAAGACAGGAAAAACCTGTCTTGAATAAAAGTAACTACCCCAGGCTATTAAAGGTTAATATAATGGAGCTTCCATCTTTGTCTTCAGCTGCAAAAATGGTGGCTGGATTATTAATTTACCATATTAGAATAAGTAAAAACATGGAACTCTCAAGTGTGTTGGAGGATCATAAATTAAAATAAAGCTTTCTTAGTGGGATTGAAGAGGCTTTCTATACTGAAGCAAACTTAGAAAAAAGTCAATGTACAGATTACTTTTTTTGCACAAATACTTTGCTTTGTTTTATTGCATTTTAGATAATTCTGCATCCACACCTCAATTCCCCCTGCCTTTTATTTTTCCCCTCCTTGAATTAACAGTGAGGTCTTCATCCCTTAACATCTGACAGTGGAAATTGAGCATTCATTTGACTTCAAGAGAAGATGCACTAGGAAGGAACAAAACCCTCCTTAGACTATGAATTAGCAAAACAGAAATTAAAGTAACTGCATGATGAATTATTTGCTTTTTAATTCCACTATTTTGTCCTTTAGTATGGCATCCCATTTGCATTGGGTTTGTTTTTATTGAAATACAGTATTTCTCTTAAAGGCAGGTTTTCTTTGAGATGCTACTTCCAAAGTTTTGCTAGCAAAAAATCGGAGACAAAATTGGATTGAGAAACTGTTTCTGAAAATGGCTAAGAACTTTAGGGTCTTTGAAGTTCTATGGCATGTATTGTATTCATATATTGTCGAAATGAAATACTACTTTTTAAAAAGTCAGATCTTACAGGCTGTCTTCCAAGTAAATGATTTCCATAGGGAAATATATTTTAAATATTATTTAAATATTTACTATTTAAAACAATTTTAAAACAGAAAAGCTAATACTATGGTCACAAAATGTCAGTGTGTCATCAACCATTTCTTATTTCATTGCCAACACTTGACATTTGGTCTCTCTTACCCTATTACTTACCTGTGCATTACACAATGCACATTCTGCCATATCTTATTGTTTAAGCTAATATTAACATGACATTGGTAACAAATGCATGTTTTTCTGCATATCTCCTCTACATATGGCAAAAATTAAGCTAGGGCTAATTAAGAGACACTTTATGCGTTCTTAGTCCAGATTTTCAGGTGGTCCGTAATACAATGTATGGAAATGTGAAAAAGGACAGTTTTGTACCATTCATGATGTTATTAACTAAACCCATTAAAGTGAAAACACTTTTTAAACAAAAACCTTATAACGCTTAGTCATTTATTATTAAAATATTAAGTCTTGAAAAGTTAGATTGTTGGGAAAAAAATGGCAATTTAGACTACATTTTCTGATCTCAATAGGATGAAATACAGTTCTAGGGTTTTGAGTTTGTGGTTTGGTTTTTTTTTTTCCTCATTTTATTGCATAAATTGAGCACGTCTGGTTGGTCTGGTTTTTTTACGTGTATGGGTTCTAAATATTCCGAATTACTTTTCACAATATATCTGCCAGGTCTTAAACTGACGTGATAAGTGAGGAGCCAGACAATTGGGGTAAGAGAAAGACTACTGCTGTGATTCAGGTGGTTTTTAGCTATACTATTTTCTTTTGTTCTCTTTTTTGCTGAACTAGAATATCATCACTGTGTATCTATGGGAAGAAATGGTGCTCTAGAGGGTTTTCATCTTTTTGTTGGTGGTGGTGGTGGTTTTTTCCCCAATTACAACGAGTTACTCTGGATGTTCTTATGAATATTTTTCCCACACACAGAGGGATGAAGTCCCATGATGTGGATATTGGCCATAAGATAAATGGTAGGCCTTCTCTGAGCCACTTGCTTGCAGAAAAAGGTGATTCTGAAGGGCTGGAATTTTTTTTTTTTTTTTATGGTCCTTTGTATAAGAGCAGCTTCCCAAACCAAGAGGAGTATAAAATGAGACATTTGCCCATAGAGTTGATTGTTATTTTCTCCAAAAAACACTTTGGAAAGCAGGTAGGCATGGAGAACATCCCATTACAAGGTGGAGGCTGAAGCTTTCGATACTGTGTTCCAGATTTATGTTACAATTTGTGAAGGTTTTTTTTTTAAAAAAAAAAAAGGCAAGAAGCTGAGCATATGCAGCTTTTAAAAAAGAGAAGAGCAGCTCCTACTATCAGCAATTTATTGGTAAGTATCTTAGGCAATCAAAATAACTTGTTCTGTGTTAGGTATTTGCCTCTCGTATAGAAAACTTAACAAATCTTTGTTTTATTTCCAGAAACTAAAGAACAGAAAACTGTCTTAAAATTATTTTAATTTGATCTCTTATAAGAACACAGCAATAAATACAGAGAACAAGCTATTTATAAAGGAGAAAAATAAAAGGTGAGTCAGGGAAAACAGCAAACAAACTTTAGCAGGGCTGTACTCTATCTGATTTATCCTGGGTATGTCTTAGGTTTCTGCTTTTAAAAGTTCCACTGGGCTATTTCTTTTGTGTATGTGTTTAGTTTTGGTTGGTTTTTGTTGGGGTTTTTTTTAGCTACCTGATGCAGAAAGGGTAGAGAGAAGTAGCAATAACAGCAGTGCCCATGAGCAGGACTGAAGGAGCAGTTACAACCCTTTGTTTTAGGAAAAACAGAATAAGATGGGAGGGCTGATATGCATGTGGTGGTTCATACAGGAGAACTCTAAGGGAGAAGAGGGGTGGGAAGTTGGAAGAAACGTGTGGGTCAGATGTGGGAGGACATTGGAAAGGAAGAAGAATTTGGAAAGAGTGAGGCCAGGGGAGCTTTCAGAGTGGAGGTAATTGAGGAGCAGAGGGTGTAGGAGTCAAGAGTGGTCCAAGTTAGGAAATAGCTTCAATTAGGCATGCTGCAATGTATACACTGACTGAAAAGCAAATGACAAGCCAGCAACGTAATCTGGTGGCAGGTGGACATTCCTAGCAGAGGGTCCCACCAGAAGGCTGTTAGCATTTTGCCACACACAATGACTTTATAAGAATAATTCAGTCTAGTCCTAATTCTGCCTTTTGTTTGCTATAAAAAAAGGGTTTTCTTCAGTTTTGAAAAGCATGGATGCCAGTATATCTCTGCATAGAAGCAGTGGTTTTTCATTGTCTCCTACTATAATCCATTTTTGAGTGTGTGTATTAATGGACCGTGGTTCCTACTTGGGTTGTCCTGTATTGTCAATGTTCAAACAAGTTATAAGGAGAGCAAAAACCCTTTTAAGAAGTATTTGTACTGCAATCATCTGAGACAAGAATTTTTGTTTTATTTTTACAAATGCAGGTATATCGTCAAAAGTTCAGTACTTGCCTTTCTTCAGATGTTCATGTGAAGGGTTAAAAAAAACCCTTACGTTTGGGCTGTGTCACAGCATGAATGGATTTCTCTCTGTGTGTAGAGTGTTTGAATTATGATCATTCCAAATGAAAACATGCTACAGCCCTGTGCAAATTCGGACTTTGATGTAGCTGAGGGATTTTATTTGGAAATAAGTTGCTAATATTTTAATCAATCCACTCAGGTCTTCTACCTTGATGTAGATGAATGTGTGCATGGTAAGCATACACTGAAAGCTATTAAAAGAGGGGCATTCAAGTAAGAGCACATTAGTGAGAATAGGAGTAATATGAAAATGTGTGAGTAATGATGCTAGCAGTAAACTAACGTAAAATTTCCACCTAGTATACAGTTAATAGATTAACACTAAAATACTGTAACTGAGTCCTAATGGAACATGCTGAGCAGTTAAGTATTAATCATATAGTTTGTGTAACAGCTTCAAAATCGGAGTATTTATCTTCTTTTAGACACACTGGGTTGTTTACAGACAGGAGAATTTTAATTGTGTATCTGATCCTGTGCATATATGATAAAGGTTATAGATGGTAGCTCCAGTTACTATGCTTAGCCTTAAAAATTCAATTTTAAATGCTGTGGTTATTTTTTCGTAGGTGTTTTTGGTTCAAACTATGGTTAAATCTTTTCTTTATTCTACATGTGTTACTTAAAATCTTAAACTATATCATTGGGAGTTCATGCTGTCCAGGGCTTGTAGATAGCAAGACCTTTTAAGTAACAGTATGTTGTTTGGCATCATCCTCTCCTTTCTAACTGGTGGCTGCTAGTGTGATTTGTCTGTGCATTATTTATGTATCACATATTTTTGCTGCGACAACAGCAGGTAAATGGTATGATAACTGAATAAAAGCTGAAGCATCAATGTTTTAGCATCTGGTTAGATCAAATTGGTAACTCATTCAAAGCTCCAGGAAAAAAGGATTTAGATCTGTTCTCTAAGTAAAGCAGCTTTGGTGGTTTCTGAAACCTCCCAGATTTTTGTTGTTGGTCAGCATATGGAAATTACTATCCCTACAGTTTTTGTAACAGAAAAGAGTAAGTGAATGCTTTTTATTTGCTTCCGTGCAAGGTCCAGCAACTTTGTTTAAACAGAGCCAGAGAGGTAGTTTGACCACAGTCAATGGACTTTGCACTAGAGCAGTTGAAGAGAAACCTCGCGTGTTCTGTGAGAATCCCAAGTGTCGCAATTCTGGAACCAGCTGGTTTAAGAAAAAAAAAAAAAAGGTAATAAGAAGTGTGTGGCTGGGGATTGTTACCTTCTTTTTGGTGTGAACTCTGCAAGTTCTGTTTGAATTTTAGTGGGGCAGCAAAGCTCTCTGCAGGATCCTTCCAGGGCCATTTTCCCATCCTAAAAACTGTGGGCCTGGCAAAACATGGCATAATTGAGTTTGGTGGCCTCAGCACATTGTACAGTAATATAAGAGGTGAATTAAAGATTTCTGCTTGTAGCATACATAAACAATAAGCGTGATCCTCTGCTATAGAATACGAGCCTTGCATTCAGTGTAAATATAATTGGTATGTAGCTGTTTTCTGAGGAAGTCAAAACAAATGGTCAAAATCGGGAATTCAGTTATGCTTGGCAAATCCATTTAGAGTTCTTGCTTTTTCCCCCCTTTATCTATCAGCTCCTTCTGTCCCATCAAGCTGGTGCCACTAGTGGCTGCTTACGTTGGGAGCAGGGACATGAAACTAACTTGGCCATGGTAGATCAGTGTAACTACCTACCTCACCATACTTCAGCTGGAAATCACTGCTCATTGAGCTGGACTTCCACAGGCTTTCCACAATTGTATAAACTGGTGAGAGCTGCTCTTCTCATCCTTTGTGAACTTACCTAAAGCCACTCTCAGTAGTAACAAAAGTTAGCGTATTTGGTTTTGTGTTGCAATATACAGGAGTTCACATTCAGTCAATTACTGCAGCTCACCTGAGAAATGGGCAGATGGTTAACTTTCAATTAATTGTGTCTGATTGTACTTGCTCATTCTGGCTGAACAGGTTTCTGGTGTGTAGATGACAGTGATTCTTTATCCAAACAGTGTTGCTAGGACCATGCCATGCTGTGCACATTTAGGCATGCTGTAATCAATCTCTGGTTATAATATATAATCATTCTTGAATGTCTCGGAAAACTTCTGCAAGAGGAAAATTTGAAAAATCCATTTAAGACAAAATTCCTTAGTATTTACTGAGAAGCAGAGGCTTGTTCCCTGTGTTTTTGGTGACATCGCTAATAGTCTATGCCCCCTATATACTTCCTTACAGTAAGCCGTCTCAAGTAATCCTGGCCCCGACTCGCTCCCTTTCCAGCCCCTGGGCGTGGAGTCTTACTCAGAGTGCAGCATGTTCCACCGGAGGTCAGTGTGCACCAGCGCAGGCTCAGCGTGTTGCCTCCCTGCCCTTCATTTGCCATTGCCCTGCTTGACTTGGTCCCGCAGTCACATTGGTATTCCAGCCCAGGAATGGAAGGATTGCACTCCTGAACAATGCACCCTTTGTCGATTCAAACAGTCAGTCATCCAAAAGCTTCTGTCCTGGGAACTTGTTTATTGTTCCAGTCTCTTCAGAAATGCAAGGGTGGAATCCTTACAGATTTCACTTCAGTATAAAATACTGGAGTTTGCACTTCGGGAGTAAACCGTACTCTTGCCCAAGCAAGAGTGCACCTGCAAGTAGCCTCTCCACGGTGGGGCAGAGGTAGTGGGTATGGGTTGAATGTTGCAGCATGGCATCACTGTATCCCACAGAACCTACTACTATATGATCTTTTTTTTAATTCGAATGTAGATGGGAAATTGGGACTAAGCAGAATGAATTTGTGAATAACCTGCTCTGCATTGTAAGGGAGAGTGTCAGTCCTCTCCAACTCATGGAATGCAGCCCCAAGCAAACCTCTTGTGCTCTTTAGTACAAATAGCAGAACACATTACTTGGTAATAAGGCAGATTCACCGCGGGAGTTCTTTCAGCTTCCTTCATATCTGTCTAGCATATCAAATAGTCTTTTGCAGTCCAATATTGTATGAATAGCTGTTCATTTTCTTAAATTTGAGATTAATAGAGGTGGAAGAGTGAGTTTTCTGATTTTTATAGGACCGTTTCAGTATTAAAAAACAGCATACTGGACTTTGTATCTTCATACAATGCAATAGAGGAGATTTGATAATGTTACGATAGTTGTGACTTAAAAACCAGTAATTTCTGTAACTGAAAATGGTTTTTTTTTCCCTTACGTGAGTGTTTTTCTGCAACAGTGAACCATACAAAAAATGTAATTTATCTCATCATTTGTGAATGGATTGGAGCAACATTTTAAGGGTTACTGTTTAAAATGTTCTCCTTTAATCAACTTCAGCACTGCAGTGAATACAGGCATTGTTGATATTTAAGTGGGGAAAAAACAAAAGAGTAACTGTTCTAAATAACTGGAATATTTTTCTGAATTTCTATGGTAATTATTAATTGCTGTGCTTTTTCAGAAACAGCCATAAATATTGGGTTCAATAGATCCTTGTAATTATGGCATTAAATTTTATGTATATATAAATTTATGCTGTGTTGACATACACTTAATCTTTAAAGCTTATATTGTTGTGGGAAGACATTTGAAATCTAAAGAAAAAAGTTTGGTGTAAGAGAGGGAGCCTGTAGTCTGATGTGTTTGAGATGCAAGATTAACATTTGAAATGCAGAGTTCTATGTTAATCCTTCAGAAAAGTGGTATCTAAATTCTTTTGAAAATAAGAAATTGGATAGTATTCTTCTGCAGGAATACCTCTTTATAGTCAATTTTCAGTGACAAATAGGGTTTTTTCCCAGTTTTTGGCACATAAAATGTGAATAATAATTGGAAAATTGAACATTTCTTGGTGTTAGAACATATTGTTTTCCAGGTTTGGGGTCCTTTCAGTTTTTCTAAAAATTTGAAATTGAAACGGCCTTTTTCCTTTGTTTCTTTCAAGAACACATAACATTTCCCAATCACTTAACCAAGCATTGATCTTCCGTAGATAACACAGCAGCACCCCATATTTTCTATTAATGTGCCTCCATCTTTTAGGCAACACAGCCTCCAACTTCTGTCTTTTCAATAATGATATTGAAAGACGTAATCACATTGTCATTTTACTTTGTAAGGTCTTGTATTCAATTATATCTCCTTCATTTGTGCCCAGAATACCTGGAAGTTATAGGTGTTCTCACATGCAAATACTGGTTGGCTGTCCAGCTTCTGAGTTCATTATGGAAAAAGCTAGACAGCACTTTACATAAAGGTATGCATCAGTTTTTCACTGTGATGGTACAAGTCTCCATTCTGCCTTCTCTCTCCCCATAATCAGAGAAGACCTGAATGTGGGTCTTTATTCTTTGTCATCGTCTTTATCCTCAAGCAAACACTTAGACATGAGTAAGTTAATTCCTGAGCAGCAGACATGCCTGAAATTGCGGCTGTTGAATTTAAATACTCTGTTTCTGCTGTATGCTTCTAATTAAACCCTACACTTCTTACATGGGACTCAGAAATTCTTGAAAAGTTAAGTTTGTAAATTCTTCAAAACGTAGGCCATTCTCTCAATCCTATTGTAGTTGGTAGGAGTATTTCTAGATGACCTGGACATAAATACGTGCCTTGCTATAAAAGTTCTTTATAACAGTTTCAAAGAATCTGACACAACTGTACAAATTAGGACTCGGTTGCATAATTTGTTAAAAAAGCATTTTAGTCACCATAACTAGATCACAAAATTGTTGTTCTGTGCAACTTCACATATTAGATAGAGAGCAAACAGTAAAGCTTTCCGTATCATCAGACTTCCTTCACTGGTGCTGCTTACAATCTCCCTTGCTGACCAACAACCTACAGACCAGGTTTTGATATGTGCACCTACAGTAGCATCTGTCTCTGTATGTAGTCCTCTATTTTTCAGTGGAACTGCTTTTAGAGCAAGGTTACTTTCCATGTTGTCCTGGTTTTGGCTGGGATAGAGTTAATTTTCTTCCTAGTAGCTAGTACAGTGCTGTGTTTTGGATTTAGTGTGAGAACAATGTTGATAACACACTGATGTTTTAGTTGTTGCGAAGTAGTGTTTAGACTAAGTCAAGGATTTTTCAGTTTCCCGTGCTCTGCCAGCAAGCCGGTGTACAAGAAGCTGGGAGGGAGCACAGCCAGGACGGCTGACCCGACCTAGCCAAGGGGATATCCCATACCATAGAATGTCATGCTTAGTATGTAAACTGGGGCGAATTGGCCAGGAGGGGCAGATCACTGCTCGGGCATCGGTCAGCGCGTGGAGAGCAATTGCATTGTGCATCACTTGTCTTTTCTTGGGTCTAATTTCTCTCTTCTTGTTATATTCCTTTTCCTTACAGATATTATTACTATATTTTTATTATTGTTGTTATATTTTAGTTTAGTTATTAAACTGTTCTTATCTCAACCTGCGAGTTTTACCTTTTTTCCCCGATTCTCTCCCCCATTCCACTGGGAGGGGCAGGGGGAGTGAGCGAGCGGTTGCATGGTGCTTAGTCGCTGGATGCCACTAAGTTGGTCCTAAGTGATTTGATGAATGAATTATGTTAATTATGTCCTTGTAACTGGCAAATTTGTTCTCTTGTGCATCCTGTGTTCAACTTTATGGAGGTTAATATGGGGAAAACATTGTGGAAGGTGAAGCCATATACTGCGTGTTGCACTTTCATTCTGAGATCTTTCCACCACAGTCTAAGGAATTACACCAGCTAAGAATGACTGTACTGGCTGCACAAGATTGTATTCCTGAAAATGACTATATACAAGTATAAATTAATTAGGTATATAGTAATAATTACATAAAAGTATGTCTGTGCTTTAGGAAAGCATTTTATAATAATGTTATTGTAAGAAATACTAAAAGATGTATAGCATTTTTCAACATCCTTTGGTAGCAGATACTGTTCGACAACATCTGGCTGACCAGCCAGTAGCTGCCATCTGCCTATGGAGAAACTGGTGTGTTATGGGTGTGGTCGCTGTGGAGAAACACAAAAGCAAAGGCAGAAATCCAGGGTAGACTGCTGATCACCTAGTAATAAAATACAAGAATAAAATTCTTATAACCTTCTAGATTAGCAGCTCACAGTGCATTAGCTGTGGTTCACTCTGTTCCTTAAAAGCAATATTTTGACAAATCATTCTGTGGTGTAAGGAGTAATGTTCTTGTTAACTGATTGGTACACCTCCTATTTGAAAATATTTGTAGTTCTAAGTTCTCTCAAGATTATGGTGAACCATTTCAGAATGATTGACTGCATCACTTTGTTTCAACCACTATGCAAAAATAAATTATTTTTAAAAATTAAAATGAACTCAGGCATTTACTGATTTGCAGTTAATATATTTTGGCAATGCATCAAAAAAGTCTAGGATCAAACTACTACAAAAGTAGGGAATAGTAAAATAATGTATCATGGAAATCCCCATTGACCCATGCGTTATGTTTTTAATTAGCTTCTTAATGGCAACTGTCAAAGCAGACACCGGTGAGTCAGAACTGGCAGGGGGTTGGTTGGTTTTATTTTTAATCTTCCCACAAGAAAGAAATCTGTTTGTCACTTCCTATTGTTGAAAATCAATATGAACTTTCATTTTCAAAGGCTAGCATTTTGCTACAGTTTCAATAGATTCCTTTATCTTCTCTGGGCTTAAGCACAGAGACTTAAAACTTCTTTATTTGAAAAACTTAACAAGAACTTCTACTCTTAGAACTCTGTTATTAAACACTTTATTGCTCTGGCAGTGAAATATGAAGAAATGTTTGTTTGCCATAAGTTTGTGGTTTCTAGTTCCCTGTACCAGTTTTTCACAGCTTAAAGTCCATTGTTTGTTCATTTGTATACAATGAAGAAATTTACAGTGCCCTGCCTTTAAGTGTGACAAATAAGGATAAAAGGTGGCTAACCTGAGCTTCAGTGGATAGCAGACGTCCTGTGCTTTACACCTGCTTGCATGGAATTTCTTGCAGAACAGGCTAAAGTTTCACAGGGGATTTTTTTTTGTAAAACTACCATCAACAGTTCAATAATCTGAGAACTCAATGGATTTTTGTATCACTTGTAGTATCTATATTTGGTCTTCAATGTGCGTTACATACTTTTGAGTTTGCGTACCACGGAGATCAGTTTGGCTTTGTGTCTGTTCCTATTGCAGTCAGTCAAAAAATATGATTGAATTTTTTGTTGTTCTAATACACTTTCCTTGAGTAGGAATCATCAAAATACTCCATACTTAGTAGAAAATGGTGTTTGATCTCTCGGCAGTTTCCTGCAGACAGTAGAAAAAACTTCTGTTACCCTGAAAGTGAATTTATTATTTCATTCCAATAAAAAAATGCTTACTGCTATAATAAACAGCTCATGTAAGACATCAGAGGAAAATTTCAACAGAAATGTTCAAGCCATACGTCCTGGTAACAAGCAAGAAAACACTGCTTAAGTGTTCATCCGTAGTCACGTACAAGGCCTGTTCTCAGCTTAACTTAAATTTAGAAACAGAGCTGACCAGTTTGATTATTATTTTTAAAGTGCGCAGTAGATAGGGGGAAGCTTTTGCCTTCTGTGCTCCAACACCGGGGTTATACATCCTACCGCTAGTACTGCGGGGTGGCGCTGGCAGCGCTGTAGGAAGCACCGGTGGGGGGAGTTACCGCTCCGGCGTTTTCGGGTGCAGGCAGCGCTGTTAGCCAGGTGACGGCACCAGAGCGGCCAGCCTGCTGCGTTTCTCCCCTCCCCGCAGAAGGCGGTCGTTGTTCATGGATCCTGCTGGCGTTCACGTTCACAGAAAGGGAATGGCGTTAAACCTTCCCCGGCCGCGGGCCAGGCTGCGCCCGGTTGGCGGGCGGGGTGCCTAGACGGGCTTTCGCCGCTCTTTCTGCCCCCCGCGGGCCCTTAGGAAGAGGGCGGCGGGGCTGGATTTTTACCTCAGCGTCCCCCGAGCCGCCGTCGGCTGCTGTGAGGCG
>NW_010972609.1:6915578-6926871 GCF_000737465.1 Haliaeetus leucocephalus
CTGCCCCGCACCGAGCCCGGCCGCCGCGCTGGGGCAGGTCCGCTGAGGGGCGGCACGCCCCCGCCGGCGCGAGGGGGGCGGCGGCGGCGGGAAGGCGGTGCCTGTCGAGTGCCCGTGGAGCTGCGGGCGGCGGTGAGCGACGGGGAGACTCGGGCAGCTGTTTCTGTCCTGAAAGCGAGTTAAGGAGCAGGTGGCTCGTTAATGCAACCGAAGGGGCTAAAGGCTGCTCGCTGAGAACAATTTCTCCTGTTTTCCCACCTCGAGCACCTTAACTTTGAAAAACCTTGTAACCTTAATGCCACACTTAATACCACTTCCCCCCAAAAAAGATTTTGGGGGCTGTGTGTGGAAGGAAGAGGTGATAAAGCAGTAGTTAATAGTAGAATTATTGCAGGTAGTATGTGTTGATACTTATTTTAGCAACAGAAAACAGCGTTGGTGTATGTTTGGTGGTGTTGGGTTTGGTGGGTTTTTTTCTTTCCAAACAGGCTAGCCAGCTATCAAAATGTAGGGCTGGAAGGAAATGCTGTGTTTTGTTTTGTTTGTTCTGCCTACCTGAAGGCGTCATCAGGTTAAAGTATCAGCAAGTGCGTGCCTTGTCAGTCTTGTACTTTTAAAGGTTTGGGAACTGGAGATTCTGGAAGGTTTCTACCTAGTCTGGTTCAAAGCCTTGTAGTAAAAAACTTTTTCCCTGATAGAAATATTTTCAGAAAGCAGGTGTCTATTTGATAATGGCTCTGAAGATAACCATTGCTGTCCTTAATAACAGTGTTGGTGCATTCCACTGCTATCGTGTTGCCTGCTTTTTTTTCTTTTTCTTTAGTCTTTATTGTCCCCCTAACTTCTCCCCTGCCCCTGCTCTCCCTGCCAACTTGCTAATTTCTGAGCTCTCTGGCAGATGGAGATCAGCTGGAAATTCTGGTGCCCAAATTGGAATACAGTTCTCTAATGCCACTTCAGACTGAACAGAAAAAATACCTCCTGCATCTTTGTGGAAAATGTTCATGGTAATATGTTCCAGAATGAGTTGCATGTTGGGTTGTTTTTTTTTTTTTTTCAAACACTGCATCACACTGTTAATTCATTTGGTTTGAGGTCTGTCATAACCCCAGATGGCTTTCTGTAGGATTGCTGCCAACTCCTCATTCCACATTTTGTCCTTCAGCTTTTGATTTCTCTCCTCTTCTGCTTTCTCTCTTAATAAATTATTCATCTGATTTACTGAGAAACACGTATTCTAATTCTAGCCTCTCTGGTGGCTGCAACTCTTCCCAGTTAGGTGCCACCTGCAAACTTTATAAGTATATTCTGTATTTTTAAGTCCTTGTGGAGGCTGAGTCTAGCCGCTGGTCAAACTGTTAGTTGCTAGCATGCTATTCTTAATCAGATTGGTAAATGAGTAATAGTTCAGTGGTTTTATTGGGGGAGGAAAGACTGGTTGGCTCAAGGAAGTGGCACTGAGTACACAGCTTAAATCTCAGCTGGAGCTGTGGTGATAGAAGGCTGTTCTGTGGGATAAGTGTTGAGTGAGTGGTGTCTCAAGAGAATTCTTGATCTTGTTAGTGATATGCTAAGCACTGATACTAGGTAGCTTGTGTGTTTGCACAGTCCTGTAGGAAAAAAGGTTCTGTTGTGTCTCTTCATTCCTGCTTCCCTCTTCTCTGCCGAGCTGTATAGTTTTGTCAGTGTTAGTAGAGGAACTGGGGAGTTACAAGTACATAGAGCTAGTTCTTGGTTGTGGGAACATGTGTGCTTAGGAGTAGGTTCTGCAAGTGTAACCATTAGGTGATGGAGGAGCATGCAAAAGGATAGTGTCAAAGTGACAGGCTGAAAAACAGAAACTCCTGGTTGCAAAGCTTCAGGCTAATGTAGTGAGAGCAACGACCACAGTGAGATACACTGGTACAATGCAGACAGACTTGCTAAGAAAGTAACAAAATGTTAATGCATAAGCAACCTAAGCCAAACAGGAAGTCTCAAAGATTTTTAAATCCTCGCAAGAGTCATGAAAGCTAGTAGCCAGAAAGGGGGCAGTTCTTTTCTAATTGCAGCATGAATTCAGTCTTTATGCTTTCTCTGTTCTTAGGCTTTAGCTTGGCACAGAAACCATTTGGAGCAACGTACGTCTGGAGCAGCATTATCAATGCACTTCAAACTCAAGTGGAAGTGAAAAAGCGTCGCCAAAACCTGAAGTGCTATCATGACTGTTTTATTGGTTCAGATGCGGTGGATGTTGTCTTTGCCCATCTTCTACAGAACAAGTATTTTGGGGATGTTGATATTTCCCGTGCTAAAATAGTGCGTGTATGTCAAGCGCTGATGGATTACAAAGTATTTGAGGCTGTTTCAACTAGGGTCTTTGGAAAAGACAAACGGTCTGTATTTGAAGACAGTAGCAGTAGCCTCTACAGATTCACAAATGTCTCAAACCAAATGGAACTTGATAAAGATTACCAGCAGTGTACACCACAAAGGTTAGTATGTGGAATGTGAAGATAAGAGATTTTTTACAGTAGGAAAATGTTATGTATTCTGGGGGAGAGAAGGGAAAGCTTTTGCACAATTACAGGACCTGGGGGGAGGGGGAAGTAGATACTATACAGATGTTTGTGGGTGGAAGATAGGTAGGAAACAGCAATTTGAAGTGAGTAAATCATTCAGCCTGTGTAGTTACTTGTTTTCTGTGTCTGTTATCACATTGCCTTGGGGGAGGGGGGTGGGAGGGTAGAAATTAAGTGCATTACAGATACTGATCTGTCGGGCTCTAAACCAGTATAACCAACTGGAATTCAGGTGCACCAAATAGGCTAATGCAATGGAGTAATCTTTAGTCACTGCACACCTAGCTCTGGTATAAGCCAGTAATCCATCCAGGTTTTAAGTAAAAAACGGGTAAAAAATTGTTTCCTTCTTTCATCATCTTAGCTTCACTACGCTTCAAATTTAGCTTTTTGAAACGTGTTCAGCTGTTTCTTCATGCATGTATGACTTGTTCCTAGGCTAAGTAGCAGGCTGTTATGCTATTGCATGCCATCGCAGAACCAGAGGGAAGTGCAATGGTGAGGTTTTGTTTCCCTGTTTCTTTAGGAGTGGGCAAAGAAAACTGTGGTACTAACTAAACCACCACAAAACAGAACACACTGCTATGTAGATGACACTTCGCCAAATAACTTCCCTTAAACAGTTTTTGTCAAGTGTTTGTCTCTGAACGTATTCTGACATATTCTTACAAGAAGCTACATTCTTGTAGTTTTTGCAATATTTTTAGCAATACGTACTTTTGACAACTGCAAATAGTATTGACCTAAAAAAAACCCAAAACCTCGTGTGATAGATGTGTTCATAAGAGTAGCAGGTGTGAACCTCAGCGCGTCAACCCAACTGATCAGAAAATGCTAGAAGCAGAGATAAAAAATGGATAGTTCCTTGGTCCTGCATCTGCTTCCTCTTCCCCTCCCTCCCCCCTGACTAGCTCGTGTTCTGTGCTAAAGCAAGCTGTCCCAAGTCTTTACCTGGAAAGAGGAGAATTCGTGAGAAATTAAAAACTCTGTAATCAAATGTGGTATTTAAAAATATATTAATCACAAGGGCTGTTAAAGGAAGACTTAGAATATATTGGACAAACAGTCATGAAACAAGATTATTCGTGTTCTATTAGCATAGAATGAAAGTGTTTTTCTTCTGGGCAGGGCACAGGTCCATTGGTTTACATTTCTTCATTTAGTGAAAGGAACAGATCTATTGATACATACAACTTGCCCGTACATAGCAAAGACAGTGGACGTCAAAAGAATTTTGCAGTGCCCTAAAACAAAGAAGCTACAGAAATTGAAATTAAACAAACATGCTTGGAGGAATAGTAATTTTGTGGCTGAAGTTGTTATGCTATCTACTCGATAGCATATGAAAGCAGTTATGAGAAGAACCAACTAATTCACAGAAGTGGGTGACAGGTTTCTGAAGCCTTCAGTTAGTAGATGGCATGAACAAGCTGCATAACTTTAGGAATAGTGTTGCTACAGAGCAACCACCTTCTAGATTTTTCAAGAACAGCTCTTAATTTTTGTCCTCACTTCGCCATCAGGAATAATGTCTTAAAACTCTGGAGGGTTTGAAGGGGCAATTTTGTTTGGGATTTTTTAAAGTAATTTCCCCTCCTTAATCATTTCCTCTTCTTGGATTTTCTCTGTGGTAATGGAGGTAGCCTGCTGATGCCGGCTGTGACAAGTTCAAAGAGAGAAACTATACACTTGTATGCAAATGTTGCACACAAATAATTCTTTAAGGTATCATACATTGTCCCGTGCGACCTGGACATAGAAAGTATGGGGCATGGGAGAGGGGGAGAAGATTATATAAATATTTATATAGAGAAAACATTTTTTTAATCTTGGGCAGTTATCCTTATCTATATGTTACATGATATATTTGGTTATCCATATATATGGATATAAATATATATAAAAATTGGTTTTTAATCTCAGACATGAGAAGAGCATGTTGTTTCACTCTACTGTCAAACCAGAAAGCTTGGAGGATCTCTGGGAAAACCTGAGTTTAAAGCCTGCAAATACCCCTCAAGTAAACATCTCTGATAGTTTGTCCCGTCGTGGTAAGCCAAATAATGTCTCAGTCATTTGTTTGTGGGAGAAGGAGGATAATAACTGTAGCACTGGAAAGGCTTATGCCTGTCAGATTGGAGAGGGAGTCAAACTGACTCTCATAGTATTTTGTTTTCAAAACCATGTCATAACAAAGGCAAATTATATTTGTTGCGGGCTTGCTTTTTACCTTCTTATTTCATCAGACAGAACCCATTATCTCTAGTTGAAATAAATCAGTGTTGAATTTTGTGGAGAAGAATACACAATTGTATAGAGCTTGATTTGAGTTAGGAACGTTCTTCATAATATTCAAGTACCTGCACTACTTCTGTGCTTGACTTAATCACGGCCAATAGGCTACTGTTAGCTAAAACTGTTCCCTAGCTTTTTAACTGTCTATCGGCACCATCCGGCACACCTTCAGTATTGTGTGAAACTGTTCTTGACAATTCATATCTTCTCTGATCTCAGACTAAACCATGATCTAATGCATTTTTTCCTTTGGTTAAAAGTGCTTACGCACCCTAGAAACTCTCAAAACTCAAGCCAGGTCACAGTTGTGGAAGCTGTGATAAGGATGGTGTCACTGTTACCCTTTTTTTTTTTTTTAAATCCCTTATCTAGAACAAAGATTGCTTGCAAATTAGAGCACAAAGAATGTAAGGCACTTCAGACTTATCCAAAAAGCAGTTCTTCAACACTTGTAGTTAACTCAACAAATGGCTAATTCTTGCCTTTTGTGGTGATAAAAGGCACTTGAAGCTGATAAGGCCCACAGTTTCTGCTACTGTAAATCTTTATTTTGGTAAAATTAATCTGTTACGTTAGGACTGATGGGAGGAAGGGGAGTTGTCTTTTTTTCATAATCTCTCTTTTTGCCCGTGCTGAGTCTCCATGTGCTTTGTGTATTCCACCCTTCACAGTTATTAATGAAGTATGGCAAGAACAAACAATTGCTCGTCTGCTGCAGCTTGTAGACCTTCCGCTCCTTGAGTCTTTACTTGAGCATCAACAGATCAGACCTCAGCTTCCACAACCAGGGAAGGGAACTGGATATGTCATCACAAGTAACTACCTAGACAGAGAGATTCTTAAGGCTTTCAGTGACTCACAGTAAGTATTCATCACTCACCTCTGCAACTTTGAAAAACTTCCTGCTTTCATAGGAATGTAAAGCACAATTGATCTTTGGGTAAAAATGTAGTAGTCTCCAGTACTGCAGAAAGGATGTGAGTAGGTACTTTTCTCCCTGTTAGACTTTACTGGAAAAATTGGTAAATAACAATTGCTAAGCTCTAAACCAGAAGCAGCTGAGACAATTTCTGCTGAACACTGGAAGAGTTTTTGAATGCAATGATAGTATTTGATAGTATTCAGAGGGGAAATTGTTTGCTGCACTGAGGGAAGAATAGAGCATTTTGCTATCATCTTGAAATTTTTTCCTTAAAAAAATTACTTGTGAGGGAATAGTTGAGTCTCTCCTATTATATTAAAAAAGCCAAGAACGCTGAGCCTGAAACTGTATATAAATACAGTTAAAAACATAGTCTGAAAAACTTTCACCAATCTGAATCAGATCAAGGTTCATGTTTCTGTTTATCTAGCAGTAATTATGTCCTTGTCTAACAGTAGAGGACATCACTAACTTTAGGTTTAACTGCTTGTGACTGTTTACCTGTGTGGATTACTAACTCTTCATCTTGATTAAATACATAACAAAGAGGTATATGGCTATCATCTACCTGAGTGTGTCAAGAAAAAGTTTCTTTTTGTGTGTGTCGATTTCTAATGTATTCAAGTACCTACACATGCAGTTTTTGCTCTGATTGAGAAACCAGTCTACCTACTTTCTGTGAAAAACAATGCAACCAACTCTGAAAGGCATCAGTAAGTAATGCTACAAAGTTAAACCACTCTGTCTTCTAGAACAGACGAATGGCTCTCCGCAGCAATAGATTGCTTGGAATACCTTCCAGATCAGATGGTGGTAGATATTAGCAGGAACTTGCCTGATCAACCAGATAAAGCAGACACATGGAAACTACTGCTGTTTGAAAATATTGGTAGATACTATGGCCAAAAAAAGGAGCCACTTTTAAGCCATGCATCTGAAATTCATTCAGGAATTGCAGAACTATTAGGTAAGTAAAATAAAGCTGTGTTCCTAAGCTTATGTGAGCTATGTGCTGACAAACTGAGTATTTACTACAGAAGCCAAGCTTAAAGGTTGACTTCTGCAAGTTTTGTTTTTTTTTTTTAATTTCTAGTCATGAAGACTGTACTTTGAAATTTTGGTCCTGACTATATGCAGTTCTGTAGTTTTTGTTCAGGTCTATGTAGAATGGCTGTGAAACTGGAGTGCTATAATTTGATAGTAGTTGGTATCCATGGAAATTAAATACCCATAGGAAATTAAATACAAATATGGCCTAATATTAAATATTTAGGCCATAAGAACTAAACTTAAAGCTGTGTGGGTGCTTTGTACCCCATTCACAACTCTCCCTTCTTTTCCACAGAAATGTGTGTTTCTTAAATTTTATGTTTAGACAGCATTTTAGAAAGCTTTTGATGTTTTAGTCCTCAATTAACATCTTCTCATTCCTGTTCTTATTTTTCATCCTTCTCTGCTTTGATTATTCTTCTTATTCCACGTTGGTGGGAATATTTTGCATTTATATCCAATTCCTCCTCCTACCTGATAAAAGGAGGAAACTAGTACAACCTACTTCATTTAAATAATTCACACATCCAAAATGGGTATTCTGCATGGTAAGGCCAATTAAAACTTAGCGAAGCTCTACAAAATGGTTTGCAATTAATTCGTCAAGCTAGCCCATTTATCTAGGACATATCCCTCATTTCTTGGCAGATCTTTATTTCCACAACAAGAGGTCATTCATTTTCTTGACAGAACCCTTTTCATTTTTCAGTATTTTGCATTCCATTCAAGATGGCTGAACTGTAATTGAACTTAATTGAAAGTGAGCTTTCTTAAATATCAGGCTAAAAGCCTGGGTGTTGGCTCTTCTCAGATTGTATGCAAACAGCTCTCATGAGACTGTGAGAAATTTTTGTGAGAATGAATTGCTTTGCTTGACCAGTTCTGTTTAGAGAGATGAACGTCTGTTCGGTGGCTAATTTAAGTGTTTTATTGTAACATTTATTTAAATAAATATGACAATAGATACCTTTATCTCTCCCCAGTGAATGGGAAGATGGAGCAATCTTTAGAAGCTGTTCAACTCTATTTGAAACTTCTAGACAGCCAGGTCAGGGAGGAGTTCAGAAGGCTACTGTACTTCATGGCTGTTGCAGCACATAATTCTGAGCTCAAACTACAGAAGGAGGTAAATGTGTATACTTAACTGTTACATGTTGCTTTACACTTACTGAAATCTAGATGTCCCAGACACTGGTCAGAAAACACATTTGTAGCTTAAAATATGTGACTACAGAAAAAGCAATTTACTCTAGAAGAACAAAGGTGATGCCCTTCTTAAAGGGCAAGACTAATTCTCCTCTTCTGGTCATTACTTCATATTATTCTTTAGAGTGACAACAGGATGGTTGTGAAAAGAACATTCTCTAAAGCTATTATCAACAATAAAACCTTATCCAGAGGGAAAACTGACCTCCTGATCTTGTTCCTTGTGGATCACCAAAAAGATGTGTTAAAGGTAAGAGCTAGAAAATGACCAGGTTTTTGTTATCTTGTATGCTTATGCAGAATTGTCTTTTTCTAAGCTGCTGTTTCACTGTCTTCTCTTTCTATTCAAGATCCCAGGGACACTGCATAAAATGGTCAGCAATAAACTGATGGCTTTGCAGAAAGGCCAAGATCCTAGTAAGATAACAGGTAACAGTTTAAACTGAAGTTTTTACGCGTGTCATGCACCCAAATAAGAAACAGAAGGGACTGAGATGATGCAAAAAGACTTGCTGTAACAATGACTAATTTGACTCTAAAGGAGGATGGGTCTGTAGATTCTCGAGGACGGTTGAGTGTGGTGTTAACTGTCTGAATGTCTCCTGTTCCCTTTTAGGCTATACCTTTTGCCAAAAACTTGATGAAAGAGAGTATCGCTCCAATACAGAGAAGACCACAAAAGATGAGCTGTTATCTCTATTGAAAGCTATTGATGAAGATTCAAAGCTCTCTGACAAAGAGAGAAAGAGACTGCTAGATCAGTTTCATAGTAGTAATCCAAGTATTTTTATGCAGTATTTTGGAGACAGAGTTACTAATATGTGTGTGTGACTTTAAATATAAATTACTTTCTATACTCCAGCATTGAAAACACTAATATATTTGTAAATCTTTTGTATTCATGTATCTAATAAAATTATTTTGTGGAAATGGATGGAATGTATACAATTATTACCCAAGCCAACAGTACCCAGGTTTAGCCTATACGTAGTTTAGCTTTGCTCGTTCTTAATTGCTGTAAGGCCAAAATAATCCTTCCTTGTCCTTACCTAAAGCCAAGTCTATTGACTCCCTCTATTCAAGTATCAAAATTACTGAGATGGGAAGCGCCTCTCCACGAAGGACATCTCTCTGCCTTCTTTTGCCCCAGCACTGAATTTTATGCTGAACAGCTTTTTCTAATTGGCCTTGCATTATGTGACTGTCATGTAGTATTTATCTTTGACTTGCTGTGTAATGGACAGGGCTGAAAAACATCTTATGCTTGATATTCCACAGCTTTTCTTCAAGCTTGCCAGCTAACTATGTTGTGTATGTGTATGACAAGTTATTGTGCTGTTTTAAGCTAAAATGGCACCATATTGAGCAATTGCCAGGGATGATGACTGACACTTTCCCAGCTGAATCCTACTCTGTACCTTGAACTCCCATTGACTCTCCTAGGATGGTAAAGATATTCTGGATTTTTAAGTCAGTCTGGCTTAGGTTGCCACAGAATGTACTCTTTATGGCTAGTTATCTTCATCCTTGCAGTGTTTTGCTCTGTGTGAGAGAGTCTTATTGATGTCACCAGCTGTAATTAGAAAAGAGCTGGAACAAATGAAAGGCCTTTGGCTTTTCTTATGGCTGTATATTTTATCTGTGTCTAGTCTACAGTGAAAATCCCAAGCTGTACAACACAGGCAATTGCAAGCAGGAAAATACATAGCATGATTAGAGATCTAATTTTGACTCTTGTGGAGTTATCTTTGGGTCGATGCCAGCAAAACTTCATTACAGTTACTGTTGCAAGAAATCACAAATTTTGTTCCATACGCAGTGCCGGTAGAGCTCTGTTCTCTTTTATTTGGGGAAAAAAAGCTAGTTTAATTGGGATCAAAGGTAATTTTTTTAATCATGAAAACAAAGTAGTAATAACTGTTACATGCACTTGTGGAGAGCTGTTTTTAAAAACACAATCCTATTTGAGATACTACTGTGTCATGTATCACTAAGTAACTCTTCAGTCATTAGTGGTGTCTGTTGCCACTGGTTATTGCTTCTCCAGAGTACTTTCTCTGAAAGTGAGATGATGACTTGGTGTGCGATGGGACAATGTGTTACTGTATTCTGGTGGGGGATGGAAGACAAATGTCTAAGAGGCTTATTCTAGTCAGCTAGAAAGGACTTCTAAAAGATAATCAGTTCTTGAAAACTAATACTATGGGGGAAAGTGTAACCCTTTTTTTGTAGTTATTTTTTTGTAGTTCTTAGTTTTAACCAAAAGGTGTTGATTATAAATGCACTTTCTCAGAAAGAGTGGCTTAACTCACACTTTAAAATGTGGGGGTGGAAAGGCAGCTAGTTTCTTGTTCTTAGAATTTCTGATCATATTTTCCTTATGTTACTTGTGGTGTTGCATCGGTTGCCTCTTCAGCAGAAGTCTATTCCCTTTCTAACGCCTGATTCGATGTGCTGTAACATTACTGTTAGGAGGATGAGATTTCTATCTCGAAAATGAGTTCCTGCCTGTGGGCAGTGCCTGCTGGAGTATGAGTTCTGAATTACAGATATCGCTGCATTGTGAGTCACTGGTTGGCTTTGGTGCCAAGCTTGCTTTCAGGCTACCGAAAAGCAGTCTGCAGAGAAGAACCAGGGGCAAGAGAGACTCGGCAGCGTTCGCTGATAGGTACGAGGCAGGGCCGGCGTGGCCTTTCCTCTACGTAGGTGTGATACAGCTCGCCTGACGGTACCCAAGACTTTTAAGTTTGATGGAAGGGGCCGATGGTCACAGCGTGAGCTGGGTAGGGTGTCTGTAAGGGAATACACCCCAGCAAGTCAGCAACAAAAAGCCATGGCTTCTTTCGGTGGCTGCTGGGTGGATTTAATCTAAATAAGCGCAGTGTGATGGGGCAGACACCTCTTTATCTGTGCGGAGGCTACGGGAGGGCAGCTTCTGCCTTGGCCCAGCTGTGCTGGCTGTAGGGACCTGCTCCTCGCTTGGTTTCGCAGAGGCACCCCCCGCCCCCCCAAAAGCCGCGGTGAACCATCTCGTTGAGGATCGTTCCTACACCCTTGGTACCGAAGAGAGCGGTGCCCCGTCCCCGCCCCTCTCGCCCCACTTTGGGAGGAAAAAAAAACCCCCCAAAACCCCCAATCCGTGCCGAGAGGGGCGGCGGGGGCTCCTCGCCCCGCCCCGGCGCGGGGGGAGCCGTTCCTCGCCGCTCGGCAGCTGCTGCGGCCCGCCCCTGCGCTGGGGCTGCGCCTCCGGCCCAGCCTC
>NW_010972609.1:6926881-6995704 GCF_000737465.1 Haliaeetus leucocephalus
GAGCGGGCCCGGGCAGCCCTGCCTCCGGGACCCGTTTGCCGGGGTTGAGCGCTGGCCGAAGGAGGCCGTTACATGCCGTTTTCTCTGCGGGTTTCACCCGTTCGGCGTCTGGAGGACGCCCCCGCCCCAGGCTGCGCTGCCGGGGCTCGTTTTCCCTGTGGCCCATTTGGAGCCTGTGTGGCATCTGTGGCCGGAGCTGCTGCCAGCACCCCGGCTGGGCAGTGCAGAGAAAGCGGCCTGAAACTCCCGAACCCCCGTGGAAGTACTGCAGGAAAACTGGTGCCCGGTGCTGGGGCGGGTAAGCGGGTGGTACGGTGTTCTTGTTAGGGTACCTCGTGTGCTCTTTTTTGGTAGACCCTGCCGATGGGCTGGGGCTTTCAGGGCCTTACACAGAACGGGCTGCAGGTAGGGGAAAAATGGTAGAAGTTCACAAGCATCCCTTTTGTTTTGGAAGAGGGACGGAAGACAGGCTGCAGCTTCACCGCAGAGAGCTGAGCTGTGGCTTGCCTTTTAGTGGATTAGGAGGGAAGATAGGTTGTGATGTGGCAGGCGAAGAGAGGGAAGGAGAGGGAGTTCAGTGTTGGAAGGAAGCTTGAAGAAGGGTGGCCTTCAGGGCTTGTGTGTTTGGCCTGGGGGTAAGGGGAGCTGTCGAGCCTTACGCAGGGCGGTGGGGCCACGCTTGAAGTTAGCAGGAACTGCTTCGATCTTGTGTGTACTCCGTAGAAGCACGGTGAAGTTTATTTGATGCTGGTGTGCATCAGCTGATTCGAGGACCTTTGATGAAAAGAACCCGTGGAAAATGTTTAGTTTAGATTTTAATTTGTCGGGTTTTCTCTTGTACTTCTGTTTTTATTAAAAATAAATTGAAGGAAAGTGCCAAGAAGCAGACTTTTTTTCTATTAAGAGTCAGAATTGTTTCTGTGAGAGGAAAGGTGATGATCATGCTTTTAGAAGAGGTATTGTCAAGCTTATTTACCCAGTGGAAAGAGGATATGTTCTAGATGCGTTCTGGCAAATAATAGCTGTAATCCAGCAGAAAAGTGTAGGCTATTGCAAACTAAACCAACAAGAGTGCCTGTTTACCTCATCTGCTGAACAGTCATTTGGTAGAATGGCCTAGGAGTTCTTGTAACCACTTTCCACAGCTGAAATAGGACTTTTTTTAAACAAATGGTAATTAAATGAAATTGTTGGGTTTGAGACTGTAGTTCTTGATCTGCCATTTTATGGAAGGCGATACTTTAGGATGTAGGCTCCATGGTAGGAATGGTGGCCTGATGGGCAAAGCTGAGGGTAGTAATCATGAGACTGATTATCGTCTCGGCCCTGTCATTTATCTTCTGCGAGTCCTCAAGCAACTTAACTCACATCTCAATTTCCCGTCTGTAAGTAAGGTATATTATAATATTTCTCTACTTTTTTAAGGGTAGTGAGGATAAAGTGCAGTGAGAGATTGCAAGGCACTATGAAGCGTCACGTGCATTAAAGACCTAAGTGGGTCTTAGTTGAGTCATTTTTGTGCTTCAGACTTTGACTTCAGAAGAGTGCTTTGTCGAAGAGAATGGATAGGAAGAGCAAGTGTCTAGTCTGGTTGAATGAATGTGGAAGCCTTTATGATGATGCTTTTCTTCGAGCCAAATTGAACAACACATTTCCCTCCTCTGTTTAACCAGTCCTATCTTTTTTTCTATTGCAACTGTTGCTATGATCTTCTCTGTTAACTGCTCCTTTATTAACAGAGCTCCTTGTCCTCTTGCTGCTAGAGTGTTTGCAGTAACAGACCTTTTGTCTGCTAGACTGGAGATCCGCTTCTCCTGGAGCACGTTACTGGTTTCCCACCGGTGGTTTCCCGCTGGTTTGGATGCCTTGTATTACACCTAGCTGGAGGCTATCTCTGCCTTAGTTAAGAGGGTGGCAATGTGACTGCAGCTCTGCACAGACTACCACTTTCTTGTCCCAGCTGGGATTGTCTGTGTGTGTGAAGGGGGAGATCATCAAGTGTTTGGAGCAGGGACGTCAGTGACTCTGTTCCAGCCAAAGGTGGAGGCTAATATATGGGTCTAACATACCTGTACTGATGTCTTGGTTTTCCTATTGTGCTGGTTTTGGCTGGGATAGAGTTGTCTTCAAAGTAGCTGGTATGGGGCTATGTTTTGGACTTGTGCTGAAAACAGTGTTGATAACACAGGGATGTTTTTGTTACTCCTGAGCAGTGCTTGCACAGGGTCGAGGCCTTTTCTGCCTCTCGCCCCACCCCACCAGCGAGGAGGCTGGGGGTGCACAAGGAGTTGGGAGGGGACACAGCTGGGACAGCTGACCCCGACTGACCAAGGGATATTCCAGACCATAGGACGTCATGCTCGGCACATAAAGCTGGGGGAAAAGGGACGGGGGGACCGTTTGGAGTGATGGCGTTTGTCTTCCCAAGTAATGGTTAGGCGTGATGGAGCCCTGCTGTCCTGGAGATGGCTGAACACCGGCCTGCCCATGGGAAGCGGTGAATGAATTCCTTGTTTTGCTTTGCTTGTGTGCGCGGCTTTTGCTTTCCCTATTAAACTGTCTTTATCTCAGCCCACCAGTTTTCTCACTTTTACCCTTCTGATTCCCCCATCCCACTGTGAGGGAGGTGAGCGAGCGCCTGCGTGGTCCTTAGTTGCTGGCTGGGGTTAAACCACAACACCTATGTAATTTATCCCATGCTTTTTATGTTTTGTCTTCTTTTTTTAAAATAGAAATCACGCAGTGCTGTGGACAAGTGTTGCATGTTGGTATCTTGTGCATCTAGCAAGATGATGATCCTGAGTCATTGCTGTAGAATAAAACCATTTCTTATATGCCCTGAGCTTTCCAGCTGTCCTGTGGCATCACATTGGCGCAATCAATTTAAGCACTGATGGAGTAGGGTTAGTTATTACAGCTGTTGTGTGAAAATAAAAAAATCTCAGTTTTATATTTCTGTGCTGTTGCTTGCTTATGCTGCATCCTCTTCAGTGTAGTCTTTGATGCCGCAAGTATTTTTTCCTAGTAGCTGTGAGGTGCCTCTGGAGGCTGTATCTCTTGCCGAGAGTTTGTTCCTTTCAAATTTTGAAAATGGGGGTGGTGGGATAATAGGTGAAAGCTTGCTTTTTTTTTTTTTTTTTTTGAAAGGCAGACTCTTCCTGACTTGCCACTTCACAGAACATCCAGGTTATTTAATTGAGTTAGAGACATCATATGGTCTCTAATAGATTTTTGTAAAATTGAAGTCTGAACAGTAGTAGCTTCCTGTATGATAGAGAGTTTTCAATGATAAGATGTGCAAATTACATTCTTCGGAGGGAAATCTGAATATGAAATAAGTGAAGATAATGAATGGTGAGACATGCTTTTCTAATGGTCAGTTTTTCAGTGTAACTTTGGGTACACTGCAGGTATCTGTGATGTAATATAAATACTATTTAATATCTAATGTTTAATAAACTAATATTTTAAATACTATAACTATGTTCTTTACTGTCCTAATGTTTGTGTTTTTTTAAATAATCCTGATATTTTATGCATAAGTCATGACTCTTGCATGGAATGAAAATATGGGAGTAGAATTTTATGTTAATTTATGCCTAGTCCTTTTCCTGCTTCTTAATGCTTTTGGATGGTTCCGTGAAAATTTTCAAGTTCTGAGCAGCTGGGGCAGATCATAGTTCAGGAGTACATTATGTTCAGGAAGCTTTATTATTATGTAGTGGGAAGATGTCTCATTTGGCATAACCTTTTTGTGAAACATGTCTGTAATACTATTCTGAAGGTGTTTTTCACTGCTGTCGTAAGCAATGCAAAGAAAGAAAATGAAATATGTTGGGTTTTTTTCTAATCTGTATGCATTATGGCGAGGGAACAGTTTCAGATTTTTTGAGAACTTATTAGGAATGTGGATTAAGTAAAAGGTAGCTGTGTTGAAAGCATCCCGTTTTGTGTAAGATGGGAAGTGAGTCATTGAGTCCAGGTCCCCTACCATTATGGGAATGATGTCATATAATTTCACATAAGAATTCTTTCATTCTTAATTTTTTCTTAATCAGAAGAACTCCTGATGATGTTTACCCACTCAGCCATGTCAGAAAATGCTTATTCATTCCTTTTTCATCTTTTTTCTTTTTCTGAAAAGAACCAACTGAAAATGTCTCAGAATCCTGACAAGCCACATTCAAGTGAAGAAAAGTTGAGTGGTTTGGAGGATGGTCAAGAGGAGAGCTTGGATAACCCGGACCAGTCTATCAGAAAAAGAATACGACAGAGTGCTCCAGGGTCACACAGAGATGAGACACCGAAGTGTAAGTGAAACTGCTTTATTTAAAAAAAAAAAGGTAGCTCTATAATTTTTTGGCAGAGACAATCCTGGCATTTTATATCATTCTGTGCAAGTTTGACTGTTTTGCGATTAAATATTGTGTGACTCCTGATCATTTGCTTTGAAACTGTAACACCTCTGTCCCCATTTTGCTTTAGTGCTTAACTGTACGCAATAACCATGTTGCTCTGAGCCATGTATATCTTAAATACCTTTGCATGTCTGCAGCCACAGAAACGATAAACACTACTCCAGTATATTCTAACTAAACTGTTGCTGCTGTTTACATTATCAGCTGAACCTTCTGGATTGTTGCAGCCTGTGTTTCTACTGCAGGGCAAGGGAGGCTGTTATCAACAAAGTAATGTCCTGTCATCCCCCTCCCAATACAGATTAAAAGTTGTATATTTAATCCTAATACTACTTCTAGTGTTAAGCAGGACTCCATGTTTTAAGCTTACTCCTAGGGCATATTTTTCTTTGTCATTGTGCTTTTAACTTGAGGAGATGGATATGGCTACCAATTATTTCTGGCAAATCTATAGATAAAACTAAGGGAAAGTTTTGTGGTCCCAGGGATTCAATTCGAAGAGGCAGAATTGCTCAGATAACTAGTTCCAAACTTCTGTAGAGAGCGTCCCAGCATGTAACATTTTATTTGTTGCATTCTTTTTATTTTTTAATAGTGTTCATTATTACTTGAGGTTTAGTGTTGTGTTTAGTGTCATGTTACACAGAGGAGATGTTCTGAGGGAGTTTATGTGCTTATGTCTTGCTGATTGCCTGATAGGCAATGCGATACATGTATGGAGAGAGGCTACGAACATGCGAAAGTTAAATGCCTAGCACAGTCTTGCACTGCATTGTACCACAAAGAAGTCCTTGGTCTCAGGCCCTCCCCTTTTGTAAGGGAGCAGATATAATATGAGAACGAAGTAACATGATTTAAGAGCATTCTTTGGTAAATGAAAGAGTCTTAGCTTTTAGTGCATCCACTGCTAGAGTGAAGTCATTTGGCAGTCAGACAAAAACACTCTCATTCAGCTGTGAACTTTGTTGTCTTGCTCGTTCTTCTCAGAATATCAATCCTTGCTGTGTTCCCGGAGTCACTATGCAAGATTAAGCTCCAAGCAGAAGGAAATATGGGTTTAGGAGGGGTGCACGAAAAGAGCGAGATATTAATGAAAAATTCGCACATTGGAACTGTACTGCATGTACTTGGAACAGCTCTGAATGGCAGACGAGTGGTGGACAGTTACTTTTAAAGGGCCTTTTCTATGTTACTAGCTTAAGTCCAATCAAACTGGATTATCACATGAGGCAGTCATGGCAGTTTGCCTAAAACATATCTCAGCGAACCCAGCCTATGAAGATCCCTTTTGGGGAAAATGAAGATCTTTCATTTGGGGAATTAGTATGTTACTCCTATGACTGGACTGTAGTTGAAGTGAATGAACTACAGAGAGGAATCGATCCATTAGGGCAATTCTGTTGTGGCTCTTTCCCCCCCTTCCGCTCCACTAGATGTTTTCTGGAGGAGCTGAGATGAACCTTGCCATTCTTGTCTGCCTTGCCTGAGGACACTAACGATCTAGCCTTCTCCTTTTTCTCAAATACCTGGACCAGGGAAGAGCTGTGGTGCTTCTCCTAACTTCTGGCAAGGCATTGCTGGGCACCCACACACGCTGCTTGCATTGATGCTAGCACAGCTAGGAGGAATCTTTACCACAAAGAATCAGTGGCAACAGGTTGCAGTTGGCTTCGTGGGGATGGGATCATGCCCTTAACCAGCGTGGCCTGCACCCTTGGCACCTCCTCTGCCTTTATCTTGACTTGTCTTTAGGGCTGTGACACTTCCTGCACTACAGCAATGTTAGTAGTGTCCCAGGAGGATGTTATGTAGTCCAGAACAATTATGAACTGTAATTTCCAGTGCGTCCAGGAAGCAAATTAAGTTTTCTGAAACTGTCCCTGTCCCTCTTCTACCTTCTAGACTTCTACTGTCAGTCACTACCTTTCTCTCTTGCCTAATGGAAACTGGCCTGATTTTTCAGGTCTGGTGCTTTCTCCTACTCAATTGTACGCTCCAGGGCCCAATTTGAAGCTGCTTGCCCATCCTTGTCAGTCCCAAATGCCTGCCAGAGGAAGAGGTCTTAGGCATTGGTGCTGGGCCTAGGTCTTGACATCCTTTGTTGCTTGGACGATAGCCTCTTGGGGAAAAAAGAGAGTATGGAGAAGTGCCAGTTGCACTGGAAGTAGTGAGAATAATTAGCTACTAGTGTGTTATTGCTTAATGTTAATGGTGGCTTGTTTGCCGACTGCTTTAGAGATGAAGTCACTTCCTTGAAAAAAATAAAATTGAACTGGCAGCGTCTGCACAATAATTGGGGAAACAGTGTGGTGAAAATACTAGTATTTTTAATGATTTCTTCCTACAGTGTGGAGAAAGATGCTAAGATGCTATTAAGCAGTTGTAAAGAAGTGGGGGTTTTTTTTGTTTGTTTTTTTGAGAAGAGCTTGGTAGAACTTGGAAGCAATTGACATACTGAGCCCAGAATATCAACTGGGGTTCAGTCCTGTGTTTTCTGTAATAGTCCAAACCTGTGTCATCTACCAGCTGGGAAAGGAAGGGAAGGAAAGGAGAAGAAACTTCAGGTGATACTGTCTTTTGGCCCTCTGGACTGTTAAGGTGGAAAGGGTCCAAAAGTATTAGCAGACTATTTTCCACAGACTTTTATAGATAACTGCCTGACAGATTAATTTATGTTGCAGCTAGTCCTCCTCGGCCTGTGTCAATAGAAGAGCTCATGGAAACAGCTAAGGGAGTAACCAACATGGCATTAGCACACGAAATTGTTGTTAATGGAGACTTCCAGATAAAACCAGCTGAATTACCAGAACACAGGTAAGATTGTTACCAAATAGATACATAAATAAGATTTGCATTGGTAGAACTGCAGAACAGCTCTAGTGGGTCAGGTAAAGGCTCTGGCTAGTATCTTTTCTGGCAGTGCCTGGTAGGAGGTAGGAAAGACCATAAGAAGAAGGTAGTAAACATGCAGTTTGCTTCCCCAGAAATGTGTGCATGTGAAAGGTGAACCTCTTGGAGTAAGCGTTTGGGCATGTGTGGTGCAAATCCTGGTGTAGTGTGGTTTCTGTTTTTCTTCTTGTCCCAGAAGTCTGAGGCTGCAGTCTTGTGAATACCCAAGTCTAGCTGCAGGTGCAGGTAGTGCTCTTAGCATCTTTTAAGCTTTCGCTGTCTGTGGGAGTAAGATGAAACTCTGATCATTTTAGCTTTTTCTGTCTGTTTCTCCAGGGATTTTTGGGGGAGAGATTCCTATGTTTTATTAGGTTAGTCCTTGCTCCTTTTAAGTCTGAAGTCTTTCCTTCTCTGTCTGACCTCCAGTAATTCTATCCCCTGCTGAAAGGGGAGAGGGAGAATAGAAGAAGCTTTGGTATCTGGTCACATATTGGCCAGTGTAGCTGACCCAGTCCTATCTACAGATGCTTGCTCTGCTTTCACACACAGAGAGATGTGGCTGACAATGTGTTCTCTGGGCTGATTTGTGAAAGCAAGTGCATATTTCATGGAAGGAAGTTGGTCCACATTGGAACCAGTGGTGTCTGAAGGTGTCTGCATTTAAGAGAGACCTGAGCACATTACCTTCACAGGTGCTGCAGGAGAACATGCTACAGATGGCTCTTAGAAGACTGGTATTGGTTGTTCTCTATAGAAATTGGTCATACTGAGACAAAAGGTCTGATGCCCGTCTCCACCAAAACATGATGACAGTGGTTCCCGTTAGCATTAGTAATGAGAGGATGTTGCTTGGAACTAGAATTGTCCTTGACTGAAAAGGCAGTAATGGGAACAGTCTCATCTTCCCTTTTCACCTGGTCTATTGCTGTCTTTCCAGCTCTGACACCAGCATATTATACCAGTGGTATTTTATTAATGGCTGTGGACTGCTAAACGATAGTAACCAAAGAAAATGTGCTCATGCTATTAAATACCCTGAACCTCATAGTCCCAGCAGGAATTGCCTCTGAGTAAGGGTTGAATGGGGCGGATGAGGGTCTTTGCCATACTTTGTTCACTTGTCTCAGCCTCTAAGTTGGTAGGAAACAGAATTGTGGCCTCCTTAAACGCTGAGGACAAACAACATTTAACTGAGCCAGCACATGACAACAGACATCTCTGTTGTCCATCAAGACTCATATTTTAGAGCTCAAGCAATGATTTGATCTGTCTTCTCAGCACCATCTGTCAGCGTGTGCCTTGTCTATTAGACAGACCCAGGCAGTGTGGCCCAGTCCTCCTTTGTAGCCTTTCTTGCAGGTCATGTGCAGTTCATGTGTGGCCCCACGAACTGGGACCTGTCTGTAGCCTGCACAGATGCTGCCTCTGAAGCAAGCATTTGCAAAGTACGCCTGAGACATGCAGAGCTCATTCTCCCCAATCTACATTATCTTCTCTGTCTCAGCATCTTTTAGGGCAACTTCCATCAGGTGTTTTCTGCTTGGCAGTTGATGGCCGAGAATAAATGCTTCATATAAAGTCCCACAGTTAAGAGAGTGCTGTTCTAATCAGTGTCCGCTTCTGCTCCGTGTTCCTTCACATGGATTTCTCACATGAAAATGTGCTGTGATAGTGGATAACTTTTCTGGTATGTCTCAGTGCCATAAAATTGATCCCAGCATTTTTCAGGGAAGAAGGATTTTAGCATGTTTTCTTTTTTCCATCCTTTCTTTTTTCCCCACCACCTTTAACAAAAAAAAAAGAAAAAAAAAAAGAAAAAGGAGGGAAAGAGCTGGGGATCTATGCTGTACTTTGGAAAGTTGGATGCTTTTGCTCACTGATGCTGAGTAGTGGCTGTAGTTGTTCAGCAGAGTGGCTGATTTGGATCTCTTCACTTGATCACAGAACAGATGTATTGCAGAGGTCACCTTGCTTGGAAGTGCCTGGGCTTTGTGATGGGCCAGGCCTGCTTCAGTACGAGATCCCTGTATTTGGCTTTTGTGAGCGTTTTGTGTACAGCTATTTAGCACCTGGGAAAGAAAGAGCAGTCACTCAGATTTTGCTTGAAGAGGGACCCTGGAATGTTCCTTGAATTAAATGTGAGGTTTTTGTGCGTCTCAACCTCAGAGGCCCCTGCGGCTTGAATATGTGTGGAGGCAAGTGGTTGGAGGAGAAAGCAGTTGTGACTGCATTTGCAGTTGGATATACTGTCAGTAGAGCCCGCATTGGCTACTCGCAGAGGTTCCGCAGGGCAGAAGTGCCTCTGGGCGCTGCCTGAACCTCAGCTGCACATGGAGTCAGAGCCTTGGGAACCTGGTGTTTGTTGTGGGCATTCTTTGTGTACGGGTGAGCATTTTACTTCTTTGGTGTTGAAGTTAAACGTGGTGTGAACAGGAGGCTGCCAGCTGAAGAGGAGTAACTTTCAGTATTTTGAATTAGGAATTGGTACTGAAGCAGTGGAATTAATTTGGTTTTTTACACAGACTGGACTGGGCCTTTACCTCAGAGTAGCTGCAATATTTAGGCATTGAAATGCAGAAGCTTTTGTGTCAGGAAGTTCCTTCATTTCTGCTAGGTTTACTTAAGGAATTTTACTTAGTAGAATTGCATTTACTTAGTGAGGCTTTTGAAAGGAACATGAATACTGGTCTTTTGAAGACAAGCTGTAATTTTTGTGATTTCTTTTTTTTTTTCCTTCCAGTTATTTAGTTTAGAGGTAGCATATGATAGATACCTTCAAGGATTTTAATTTGTAGCCGCCTTTGCTTGTGCGTTACCCTTTATTAGGATATAAGCCATTCCAAATCCTGTGTCCAGTTTTTCTTGCTTTTCTGAGTAACTTAAAATGACAGATCTCTTCTCTGTTAATTGTCATATATTCATTATTGCATTATATTCGTATTATTACATGCTGTTCTTCAGGAGCAGCAGGTTATTTTTGTAAGGTGATGCAGAGACAAGTATTGTTCTTTTTAACTGGTCATATTTATCCACAGCTTAGAAAAAAAAGTAAGAGATATTGTGCATAAAGCTTTCTGGGATTGTCTGGAAGCTCAGCTAAAGGAAGACCCACCGACATACGACCATGCAATTAAACTACTGGGAGAAATTAAAGAGGTAAGATGATGTGATAGCAAGGTAAATTATTGAATTTGAGTAGCCGCATTGATACGAATGAGCAAAAGTGGTTGAAGTTTGGCTTTTCATAAAGGACTGTCTTGGTCTTTTTCATTACCGTATCATTGTCTGTGAACATATGTAAGTAAGTAAGTTGTATAACCCCAGAGGAGAAATTTGAATGTAAAAACAAATGCAAAACCATGTAAGATGATTAAAGGTAAGTAAGTAATACTAGTTTCGTAATTCCAAGCTTCCTTCATGTTATGGCAGTGGTATTAGTTACGGAATCAATGACATACCCCAACACTGGGCTGACAAAACCGAGCACAATAGCCTTAAGTATGATCTGTACTACAGAGTATTTACCACTTAGTAACTTCAGTGTCATAACAGAATGAGGTGAAACATTTGGAGTTGGTGAATGGTTGGTTAAAAAAAAAAAGAAAGAAAAGAGATTCCACTTGTAAAGGGCAGTTAGTTTCAATAAAAAGTGGTTCAATAACTGGTTTGATCCTTGTAGTCTTTGACATGTAGAACTAATGCACTGTTAAAAACTTTCCATTTCAGAATCTCCTCTCTTTCTTGTTGCCTGGTCATACTAGACTGAGAAACCAGATTATGGAAGTTCTTGATCTGGATTTGATAAAACAGGAGGCAGAGAATGGGGCCCTTGACATTTCTAAACTGGTCGAATTTGTTATTGGGATGATGGGGACTCTCTGTGCTCCAGCTCGAGATGAAGAAATTAAGAAACTGAAAGATATTCATGAAATAGTTCCTCTGTTCAGGTACTGAAACGGTATTTATTAGTCATGTTGAGAGTCCCTTAAATAATTTTAGGTGGGGGGGAGGGGGAAGGTGTGTGTTCCAGCAGGGAAACCTGCAGATCTTTGTAGAAAAAAAGAGTGATAGGGAAAGGGATATAGTTGTGGGTGTGAACGGGAGAGATGCTCCAGAAATCTTTAACAAGGACCGTATTTGTTCTGGTGAATTGGAGTATTTGTCTGGCTCCTGCATGTCACTGAAGGACATTTTCTTAAATGCCAAATGCATATAAGCCTTAAGATAGCTGGTGAATGGTCAATTTGTATTAGAACTTAATATCGACAGCAGGAGGGGGAAAAATAGCAAGCAGGAGCATAGGAAAAAGTTGGTCCTTTCCCCCCTGTTTGAGCTCTCTTTACCCCCCTCCCCACTCCCTGTATTAATATCCTTTCAGTGCTAAAGGGTGTGTACATACCACATATGGGAGCATAGAGGCTTCTGCTTTGTCACCGTGTTCTCAGTTGAACAGCTCAGGGTCTCAATAGTTAGAAGAAATTTCATTAATCTTGTTGTTTTCTAATTTGATAAGCTTCCAAGAGTTCAGGATTGACTTGGCAGAAATATTGCCAGCAGGAATTAGGTTGCTTTGAAATTGAGGTGGTTTTCTTTGGTGGGTTTTTTAATTTTGGTTGTTGTTTGTTTTCCTTTTTTTTCCCTTTGGGTCTGATTATTTGCTTCCCACTGAGGTTGGCTTTATAGGCTGCCAACAGAGATAGTATGCAAGCTTGGAAACCCAGATGTCTTTTCATGTATTCAACATAACGATATTGCACATCCTGGGAAATAGAATCTCTGGGGCTAGTAAAGTTAATTCCATGGAGGCTTTTTTACAGGAGAGCAAGATTTATTTCGTACTTGGAAGAGGTGCATGCATGCATGTACATGCTTGCTCAAGCTTTCTCTCTTGTCTCATGCTCTTAAATTGTTAAGCAGCCTGTTAATGTTTCCCATGCATGTTTTTGCTCTTTCCTTAGACAATCTATAATAAATCTTGTAAATAGTACCTCGTAAACATCTGCAGCCTTGAATAACTTTTTCTGTTTGTTTGTTTAGAGCAATTTTCTCTGTATTAGACCTAATGAAAATGGATATGGCAAACTTCGCTGTCAGTAGTATTAGGCCAAAATTAATGCAGCAGTCTGCTGAATATGAAAGAAAGAAGTTTCAGGAGTTTCTTGAGAAACAGCCAAGTATGACTTTGTTCCTTTCTTTCTTCCCCTCTGACCTCCCAGTAAACTGCGTGTCTTTCTTTGCTTGTAGATCATGAAAAGAAATCAGATTTTTTTTTTTTATAAGTAAGTTAGTTCTAGAATTCGTATGGTAAATGACAGTTTGTGCCCCAAAACTGTGGTTTGAAAAAATCTGCCGGAACAGCAGTTCTGCACTTAGTACACTGGAGTTTAATTTCATTTCAGTACAGTGTAGGGCATAATTACCTAGCATCATCTCACCTCCAATTTCCTGTAGCTGTGTGGTTTTAATTTTGGTTTAGATGTTCTGCTTAATGCAATAAATGAAATGCATGTCAATAACTGGTATCATGGGTATTAGTAATAGTAACTAATGGGATTATTTGGAAATTATTGATGGAAAAACCTAACTTCGAAAAGGAATTTTCTTAACAAGGTTTTTTTTCCCTGCTCTTCCAGATTCTTTAGACTTTGTCACAAGGTGGTTGCAAGAAGCAGCAGACGATCTTGCAAAGCTGAGATGTAAAATGTTGCCTCCCCACTGTAGTGATGATGGTGCTACTGGTGGAGCTTCTGCCTTGTGCTCCACTGCTGTACAAAATCAGGCCTATCTGAAGCTCCTAAAGTGGGATCATGTAAACAGGCCTTTTCCAGAAGTAGGTATTTAACAGAAAAATCTATCTCTGTGCTTGTTCTACTTTTCTATTTCTGGGATATAACAGAAGCTGTTTGAATTTGTAGCCTTGCAACAAGTACAATACTGAAATGTTTATCTCTTGATGGAGAGCTCTTGGTAGCTCTTAGGTACTTCTTTTTCAGTATTGAAACTTAGTTGGAAAAGAGGAGTTAATTCTTTTCATTTTGTTCCTGATACTTGGCTGCTGAGCATGTGTTGTGTCTTTGTCTTATCTTCACTGCTGTGAATAGGTAGGCATCACAATGTCACTTCACAGCCCAGCATACTGACTTTATTCTGTGCTGGCTTCCTCCTTCCCTGCAGACAGTGCTAATGGACCAGACCCGTTTTCAGGAAATACAGCTGGAGCTGGAGCAGCTCCTCTTGACTGGGACAGTCCTTCTGGTCACGTTCAGCGCAGCAGGCTCAGCACTCGTTGATATGCCTGGATTTGCAGAGAAAATAAAAACCATTGTCAAGGTGCTGCTGACAGGAATGCATCTTCCGTGAGTATTGAATAGTCCTAGTAACAGAGGCGGGCATAGTTCTGCTTTCAGCCTAGTAAATAATCAGTTTAAGCCTTTCTCTGGATGTGGACTGCAGAATACGTAGAGGAAGTGATGATGGCTTTTTATGAGCCCAGGCTAACAATTTTTATTCAGCTTACTCGGAGAGAACTGTCTTGTCTTGCTCTGTTATTTTCTGATATTTACATGCTCCTTTTTTCAGAGTATGTTTTTCATGATGCCTGGTTGGTGCATGACAGTGCAAACAGCTAACCATGCTCACAGTTTGGGCCAGGCTCCCTTGAGAATTTGAGTGTGGTACAGTAAGCTGCTTGCAGATTTAGAATGGTTGCTGTGCACATTATGGGTTGGTAACTGTTTTTTGCATGAGTCAGAGCTGTCTGTATAGGCCGAAAGTCAGCTCTTATTTGTATGGATTGTTCAGGCTGGAAATCTTTAATGCTATCCTACCTCCTCATTTTATATCTCAACTTTATTTTTCATATATATAAAAATGTGTTATTCTTTGTAGTTCTGGCTTTATCTGGATTACGCTGCTTCTATTACATTTGATAAATAAGGCAACTATAATTGGATTGTTTATTTTTAAAAGATGGGAAAAAAAGTGAATAACTAAAATAGCTAAGTAATGCTCTACTCCACATTCTCTAGGTCCTTTAACCTGAAGGAATCTTTGGCTACCATCGCTGAAAAGGTGTGTGCTGAAGTTAACAGCTGCCTTTCCCAGCATGGGTTTACACCATTCTCACCTGAGAGAGAGACTGTACTTAAAGGACAAATCCAAGCAGTGGCCAGCCCAGATAACGCCATATGCAAGCTAATAGGTATGCTTTGACAAAAATGCTCTGTTCTCAAGTGACCGCTCATCTGTCTTTGTAAAACTGTTGGTGGCGTGTCATGCATGGTTTCTCATTTAATCTGTTTCAAATACTTGTTTACTATGTTCAGGCTTTCTGTATTTTACATGAGATTACATACACTATTTCTAATTGACTATCTCTTTTGAAAACAAACCAAAACCCTTGGTCCAATTTTTCCAGATTCTCGAATTCAAAAGTTTCTGGAGAATTATCTTGCATCTAGTCACCAGAAATCATTACCTGCTATTCCTGGAGGATTAGGCCCTATTCAAAGAGAGCTGGAAGAGATTGCTGTCAAGTATGTTCGTCTTGTCAACTACAACAAAATGGTCTTCAGCCCTTACTATGATGCAGTCCTTGGCAAAATACTGACTAAGGAAGAATCCCAACTTGTAGGGAAGTCAGAAGAATCATAAAACAAGTTTGTATGCTACCAATATGGTATTGTCAGCTATTTAAAAAAATTGCACCAATATTTGTCTAGGAAAACAGCTTTCCCTGTAAATACTGGTTCCTTTTAATTCACTAGTGATGATTGATGAGGAAATTACATGAGATGCAGGAGGGGTGCTGAAGTAAATGATGAAAGAGAGATGCATTTTTAATGTAAGTATGCAACCCAGAGGGGTATGTCTTGGTAGTCTTCTGGCTGCAATTTTTAGATTTTTGAGCTGATGCCAGGTAGGACAAGTTTAAGAACCAAACTTTGTATTTAAGTAAGTAAGTGGCTCATTTTAGGGCATTTTACTCTAATTTACCGTGAATTTAGTTTAATTAATCCAGAGCAGATTAGCAATGGTCCTTCCCAGAAGGGGTGATTTGGCTTTAAAAAAATCTTGCTTTGAAGACTTAAGAAGAAAGCTAAAATTCTAGATAAGAGAAAATTTAACAGGGCAAAAAACAAAGCCAAGCAGCACTTTACTGTAACATTATGATTAGTATGGTAGGCTACTAGTTTTTTCTGCATTTTTAATAGCATTTTTTTGCTGTTTACCTGCAGATGTTACAAAACACATAATATATTTTTGTAGCAAATTTTCTGGTTATTTGGTAACTGTCCTCTGCTATGTACAGTACTTACAAAGGTGGCAATCTTATAGATTGCAGCTGTATTTATCTCTTGTAAAGACTTCAGAAGGGCAGAGCTAAAATGTTTTGATAAAAGTGGCATTTCTTACCTTTTTTTTTTGCTAGTAGTTTACTCCTTTTTATGTGAAATACTAATTTTAAAGTAAATCTTTGTCACTTTCAGAAGGTGGATTTAAAGTGTGTGAAACTTTAGGCTGAAAATTTTACTTGTTTTTTAAAACTACAACTGGAGATGGTTGCATATTCAATCATGTCTTCAAAAATATCCAGGAAGTGCAGAGCACTATCGGAAGTGTAATTAATTTTAATGTACTGTGAGAAGTGAATGATTTAATGTTAGTTTGAATATACAGGGAATATTTTCAGTAGAAGATTTTTTTCACTTTGTAAAGGTGTTCTTGAATCTTAAAATATTTGTAGGTCTTGAATTTAATTAGCTACATGTTGTATAGATGAGTGTTCAGAAAAGAGCTCAATGATCTTACAGCCTTATTGCAATTTCAAACTCAGCTAGGAGGTAAGTACCTTTGAAATTTTCCTCTAGTTGAGCACAATGCTGTATTACAGTAATCAAAATTTGATGATTTTATGAAAGCAAAGTTCATAGTTACAAACAGTAAGTGTCCCAAGTACTAGACTATCCAAAATAGAATGTGTTGTCTTCTTTAAAAAAAAACCAACAAGTTATGTAAAATAAATAAATAAAAGGGCCCTTTTATTGCAAACATCCAGGTTCATTTTATTAATCAACTAGTCAACCAGAATAATAGAACTTCTAGAAGGAAGCAGTTGATTATGGATCAGTGTTGATGCTTCCCTTTCCAGTTTTACTTTAAAGGTCAGTGCGGATAGGATATAGCTGCACTAACTTTGAGTTTGGAGGGAGGTGGGATAAGTAAGACCTTTTATTCTGTATTAGCCTGTGCAACTGTAAAACAAATATTTTCTCATTCATTACAAACACCCTTCCCCAGGGGAAAAAACCCACCAAAACCCTGTAAGAGATCACCAGCTCAGAAGTGATTTTTCTCTTGGCTAAATGTACTCTGATAGCAAAATAGATGTCTGTCTTTGCATGTTTCTTTGGTAACTCAAGAATTAGTAGGTTGGTTAGCCAGAAAAAAAAAAAAAAAAAAGTTCTGAGTAGGTTTTTGGTGTGGTCTATTTCATTGTTTGAATCAGCAAAGGATACTACAGAGGTCTTCGAGATTGCTGCATCTGCTTACTCTACTTTGTTATTAGTGCAGGATCCACCTCAAAATACAGCCTATAGCTCTGCAGCTCCAAAAAATTAATTCAGTAGTTTGCATAACGAAAGAGCTACCAGAAACATTATTGCTAGAGATATAAAAAAAATAAATAACCAAGACAAAGCTGTTTTCATTTTTGTTAAATGAGAGTTGCACAAGTTATAAATTGCTGCTGTTATTTTATATGGTAGTATTGCCTAGAAGCTGCCTTCAAAGGCCCCTGTGAATTACGCATACTACAAAAATTTAGATGCTGTAGGGGATGATCTCAGTGATGTGGGGACAAACAGCACCATGGTGAAACAACATACTTAGAAAAGGCTTTGGAAAGTACGTGGTTGGTGCCAGAATGAATGGGACTGCATTATCAATAGATAAAATGTACTTACTTAATCTAGGAGATGGCTGCTCCCAGTTCTGGACTTCAGGGTCCAGAAGTCCATGACGGCCAACTCTGACATCGAAGCATGGGTCGTGCTGCCACTAGTGTATGCGTATTGTTCGCAGGGTCGATACCGTAAGTCCCATCTCTCCTCATAGTCAGGGTTTGAACCCTCAGGCTGCATGTAGAAAGAAGTGCAGTACCCACATCTGGCTCCAGTCTCACCTTTGGGGGGTACACACGGTGGGAACGAGCGCCTCCGTGGGTGGGTGATGGAGGCCTTTCAACAGCAAAGATCTAAAGAGTCTGTAATAAATGCCCACAGGTACAAATCATGTTAATGATTTTCCCAGGTTGTTTTTTTAATGATAGTGGTTGACAAATAGTTTCTCTAGATCCCCTTTAAAAGAAATAGGGAAATACTATTAAGTGGCAAAGCAAAAAAGAAATTCTAGGATTGATAAGGCCAGACCCTACCTCCATATGAACTTCTATATGGTTATACGTACGCTGTTTCACCTTTTAGTCTGATGGATAGGAGCACTGACCTACAGTCATCTCTACTGCTGGTGGCACCAATGTTTTTCAACTTGTCCAAGTATCTGAATTTCCTGTAGTCCACGGGGGTTCTTATGGTCTTACCAGAGTGCAATTCTGAATAGTCAATTACAAGTTAAAATCTAAAGTATGCATAGAAACTGCTTTGAAAGTTCATATAGTGTTTTTGTTAGCTTGTTTGAAAATAACAGGTTAAACTATGTAGCTAATATATTAACATTTAGCTTTGTACATTAAGTGGAAGACCAATGCAGTTACCCAGGAACAGACTGCATTAGCTAGTACTCCTGGACAATCCACATTAGAAATATGTACCGAGTTTGTCTTACGATACTGTCTTCTTTAAACAGTCATGGAATTAAATGCAAAAGTATACTGTATCCTCTAAAAAAAGGAAAAAAAGCTAATTCTAATATGTATGCTCTGATCAATTTCCTGTGATGGTCTTATTAACATCGCTTTTGAAGTGGCTGAGTAATATTTAAGAAGTAACTTGTTGTGTTTGAATAAAACCAGAATGAGGCATGATGTTATGGATATCCTTTTATTTTAAAGGAATGTGTTTTTTTCCATTTTCAACTACAAAACAGATTCCATACATTCTGCCATAAATAAAAACGAACAGTAAGGCAGGACACTACATGAACAAACTGAGAACAACTGTTTTCCAGAAAATGTGAATTAAAAATGCTTCACAAGTATAAGCCATCCAGTTTTTAAAATAAAACTGTTGAAAACCCACAAGATTTCAAGTGGTAGATGTGAACACCCTTGAAGGACAAAATGCAGTTTTGACATTTTGCGCTTTTGGTTTTGAAAACCTAGTTTTGTTCAGAGCACATTCTAAAGTTGTTCTGGCCGTTTTCAGATCAAGAACCATATGGGAGAAGAGGCACCACAGTAACAAAACCATTTTCAAGATTTTTTTTGTTTGCAGCTGTCCCTTTTAAATGCTTGACTTTTAAGACTGACGGACTCAATGCAAGTCTTTGTCTCTCACAGTAGAACTCCAAACTTGTTTCACCGGATTCTCTTTTGCTGTCGTGCTCTGTAAATGTCATGTACAGGGGGAACTACAGATCCTTTCTCCTCATCGTCGTCAGAATCTTCATGTGGTCTCTTAACAGCCTTATTAAGCATAGCGTTATTTTCCACAGGTCCATTGCCCTCCACAGCTATTTCAGGTAGGCCTCCGGTAATTATTCGTACAGCTTCATCAACAGCTTTAGAAAGAGAAAAAGATTAATTTAATTTATGAAACTAAATTCCCTGATTAGAAATAAGCATGCAAACAGGGACACCCAGATAGATACATTGTGGAGATTTCTGGAACATGAGACATTTTCCTACCCTATTCTCCTACAAATGTTAAGAATTAAGTCTCGACTGTCTAAAACTCTGAGCCAGGACAAACACTAATTATAAAGTAAATGCTGCTGCTTCAGCTTGAGACCTCCCTTTACACAAGTACTGAGGTCATTTGCAAGCTTAATAAAACAGGAAAGCCTATTGGGGAAACAGTATAACTAGTTCATGATTCATCAGAAAGTATGCATTGCATAGCAAGTCAGTTTCTGCTTATCAACAGAGAAAGCTTAAAAAATACCATGTATAATTTAAATAGATGTTTTCACTCTAAAAGAAATTAAATCCTAGCTTGCCTTCTCTCTCATCATTTGCTCCTTAAACTAACAGAGGGGGTGAAAAGTAGCATATTATCATCTGCCGTAGTTTACATGAAGCCTGGAGTATGGATCTGTCCCATTTTTATATTTCAGAACTCTACCTTCTTTGTAGGAGCTCAGAAAACACTGCTCTTGAATTGTTTTCAAGCACTGCAACAACGTGCATTCAGAGTTATGCCTACCAATAAACTTGCTTACCGTACTGCAAATTTGTAATTTAATGTTACAATGCTGCTAGAAATAATGCCTTGCTTCTTTTAAAGGATATTCTGAAAATATTCATTTCTTTCTTCTAATGGTTACCACCAAAATGTTACTAAAGTAGCAGCTGGTGATTTTCAGCTTTTTGACTTTTTGTTGATCTCCCCACAGTTCAATGTACAAACATCTCTATGTAGATCCCAACCTACAAACGTAGCCAATTCAACAGTATACTCTTAAATGATAATTACACATCTGTAAATGAGGTCTGGATTTTAGACAGCAATATCCATATGTAAAACAAAGTCATATGCAGCACCGTCAGGCTCTAGAGTGAACAAATAACTTACTGTCTGGCAGTTTGCATCTTCTAAATATCTCCATGAGCTCATCCACTTGAACAAAGGGACCCTGATTTGTTACACCAAAAAAAAAAAAAAAAGTTAGAAGATTATTTTCAATAGAGTGATACATTCTGTGGTTCTGTCAAAACAGAACCTCTTCGACAACTTTTTCAAGTTTTCAGAATTCATTAAAACAAACCTGAAAACAAACAGGAGGTGGCAGGAGCTTCATGAGAACTACAGCTGCTGGTGGAACAGGAAATACACCACCTGGGACGGGATGTAAACCTGGAGCTGTGGGAAGAAAAACTGTATGAAGCCAGTGCAAGACAGCTAGACTTGAATTGCTTTTGCAGCATTATTATTTATTTGATGCAAATAATTGCTACCCTGTCACTTTTGCCTCTACTAATTACAAATTGTTTAGTCAGTGATCTGAAGTCTACGAGCAGTGCGTATAACAGCTTATTACCATTTACCAGACCCTGAACTACTTGTACTTATTTTTCCATGTGACCTTAGGATTAAGTAAAATATATAGGCCTTTAGCAATCCAATTAAACAACAGCCTAAAATTTAAGTTCACATTTAGATGACTGAAGACTAGGAAAGTCTCTGTGATTAGGTTCGCTAAACACCCAGGTTAGTAAGTTGCCGTGAGGTGAAATATAACCACTTCTGACTGAACATTTGACTTACGTGCTAAGTGTCTTGGCTGAAATGGAATCATTTGTTGAGTGTCTGGTTTTGGATATTCAGGTTTTCGGTCTACTTCATCTTTGAGAACAGGCACGATGGAAGGTGCAACCACAGGGTCTGGAATTATAGCTGCCAGTTTGGCACGGGAGACATCCTGCGAAAGCCAATTAGAGATCACTGAACTTGGCAGGATCACATTGCTTGTTTAAATTGCAGAACAAAACATCTCTCTAGACCAGCCGCTTATTCTCGCTTTGTCATCATTATAATTTCAGATGTCCTCTTAGAAGACCATCTGGGCAAAACTTGCATGTTTTCCTCAAGCATTTTAGTCCTACAGTGTCCCAGCTGGGAGTGAAAACACTTGTTTTTGTTACCGAATGGGACCGAGTTTGTCATTTTTGAGTGGCTCCTTTTTTTAGGTTAAAAAGATTTAGGTGAACAGGTGCAGACCACTAGGCCTTCACAACTATCGTTTCTCCCTCATTTCATTCCCTAGATTGCTTTAGCTGGGAAAGAAATAAAGCATAAGGCAGTCAGCAGGTGTTCAAATAGGATTATATTTTGGCATGTTACAAGCAACAGAAACCAGTCCAAGGGCTGAATCATTTAGGTACACACTGCCTCCCATGCACTTACCAAGACATACTCTCTTTTAAGCACACCTGTAACTTCAAAATAATTTTGTCCCAAATGCATTAGAAGAAAAGTATTCAGTGGCTCTATGTGGCTCTTGTTTTCACCTATCAGAATATTTAACAAATGTGTGAAGACCGATAATTCAGCTGCTTTGCTAACTTTGATGACCTCTGTATTTTTCAAAAATTACTTTTCTGTATAAGAAATAAATGAAAGCTGAGGCACTATTTTTGAGACATGAATTGAAGGCTCTCTTCCTGTTCATGCAAATGGGAAACAGCAGTTCCTCCGACAAAGCTGTTTCTGCCTCTCTGGCAGCCTATTTTACATCATGCTTTAAAAAAAAAAAATTAAAAAAAAAAATCAACATTTTATTCTGTTCTAATGGTTTTCCAAAGCGTTATGGCCTTCCACATGCCTAAAATAGTAGTTAAAATACATGCGGTCAGAAACAAGATGGGAGACCACCAGATACAGGTGCCTGGCCTAGACTTTAAATTCCAAATAGCAACACCAAAGCACTTTATAGCCATAATAAACAACTGAAAAAAAGCACGCAGCCACTAATCCCTATAGATAATTTTCCTCAGCCATTTGCAGCAATCACGGGGAGCGCAATATGTTTGTTTCGATACGGTTCTCAACAAAGCGAGCGGAGTTTTGCCAACTGGAGTGGAAGGGCAGCCAGCGATGTTATCTACAAACTTCCAAAAGAACTTTGGTTTTTGAAGGCGCTCAAGTTTAAGTCTGAAGCGGAGGCCTGTAGCTGGGTGGTGATGGCATTAACACGCCAACGTTTCCATGGGAAGATGAGAGGTAAATACGAACACATGAAGCTGCATCTGTTAGTCACGTTCCTTCCTCCTTTCTGCCCTGGGCCCACGATGCCTGGCACTTTGCTGCCCAGCACCACAAGGCGGAGGCGTCCCAGCCCTGTTTCACCTGCTTTTCTATCGAGCGAAAAAAGTGTAAGGCAAGTCCTAAACAAGGAATTGCTTAAGTCTGCTAGGACTGAAAAGATTAACAGTAAATTTAAGTGTTCTTATCCACTTACCTTATAACCAAGGGCCTTCAGTTCGCTAGCAGAGCAAGGGTACAAATCCATGAACTTATACCTATCTACCAGCAGAGCTGTTTCTTTACCCTCATATTCTTCCTTGAATGCAGTAAACCTCCGTTTTTCAACTTTCAGTATACTAGCTAGATCACCAATGTTACTTTCAAAAGCTAAAAACCGAGCCCAGATTTCCCTATAAAAGAACAGATAAATAGACAGTTGCTGAAGGAGAAAGAATTACTGATCACGCTGAATTAAAAAACATATGAGAGGAGAGATTCAAAGGAGGTAATCTGGGAACACATGACCATTTCTATTATTTACTTTAGATGCATCTATAACATGCATTACCTTCCCAGTGCCTTATATATTTCTGTAAAAGCTTTCAATCTAGTGGATCGTAAAGGACTTTGTTATCAAAAAGAAAGTATTACTGGTGTAAATGATGTCAGCATTTGAGGTAAGCTTTTATCATCAATGTAAGATGCACAAATAGACTCTACTCATCCTGCTACACAGAATTTTACTCTGATCCTGATATGTGAAGGACTTTTCAACATAGATTATGATGTAGTTCATATGCATATACTAGCATATTCTAGCAAGAGCAATACCCTATAACACAATAGGCAGCACTTCAGAATTTTACATGGCCCAAAACATATATAGTTACTGCTTATTTCTCTGTGGAAAATCTCGCATAACTTAAGCAACATCTGACCGTATTTCTGGACTTGATTCAACTTCATTTTAGCTTTGGAGTTCACCTTTGAAGAAGATCCAGCTTTTAAATTCTTGTTTTTTCTCACTTTTAAAATGGACTTAAAAATATTTCTTATGAAAGATCAGAATTGAAGTGCAGAATGAATGTGCACAGCAGTGCGACGTTTGATTTCTTAGGTTTGATGCCTATGTCTACCAGAATAATAATGGTGAACACTTGGACTGCAAAGGGTTTGGTAACCATTTTTTCAGAGAAATAAATTTAAAAAGTAGTAATGAAAATGTGGTGAGTGGTGAGTCCAGGTCTTTTCTGGTTCTTTCACTATTTTATTTTCAGTTGGCTAGGAGTTGTTCAGCATTCTCCTCAATAAATTCCTGACCCACCTTCTCTAGCATAATGCTCCTGAAAGATGTTCTCAACTCCCTCTCCCCATCTATCTGGTGAGCGATACATGTCATTAGCCACGCCACCTGCTCAAACCATTGAATCCTTACTGCGCAGGAGGATTTTGCACTCTTATCCTCAACAATCCTGCGTCAGTGAGGTTTTAAAGTCAATAAATTAATGAATTTCACTACAAGGGCGATAGGGACTTTCATAAATCTGTCACAGTTGTTGGTATTTTAGACAGCATGAAGAGGGGATGGAACATCTGTACCTAATTTTGTCCTGCTGTTCATTTTTCTAATTTCTTTGGGATGTTTGTAGTTGAAAGGGGTTATGTATCTTTTTTTAGTGTAGTGAAACTGCTTTTGCAGACGTACCCAGATTTCTCAGGTGGAAGGCTCCCTGAAGTTAAAACACGTTCAAACAAAACTCTTGTATTATTGTCCTCTTTAAAAATAGAAAGAAAAAAGAAAAATCACACTGAGTAAAATATATTAAAGACAATTTAAAATCATGTCCATTCAAAGAAATGTGTACATTGAATTAAATAAAGGCTGACATTCCAATACCTGGATTTGAATTTCAGTAAGTAGAAAAAAAATCTGAACGCCTACATAAAACTTTACCAATGTTAAATTCTACTGTGAGTTTGTTATTTGAAAGTCTATTTTTGTTGATAGCAACAAACCGATTCTAATACAGGTTCTTTTATAACAGCACAGATATTGCTTGGCATCTCTTCAGGATCTCTGTTTTTTTCCATTTAATTATCTCAATGGCATATCTTGGTAATTTTAAATCTGGCCTTTCGATTCATTACTTCCCTTTTAAATTAGGGCAATATTAATATCCTTGTATATTCCTCAGAAGTCCTCCCAAAGTTATTAGACCTGGTTCCCAATGAGCAGTCAGCCTTTGTACTTTGCCAGCTGGCGGAATGGGCTGGTTGGTGGTTTTGTTCTTAAAACTGCTAGCTTCTCCCCTGTCTCTCTCGCTGTGTATTTTACCATATCTTACATTTACATGAGTTCAGAGATCAATTTTCTTGTTTTTCAGTAAAGTCTGCTGGGTTGCTAAGACAGAGCAATACACTGACAAGTTTTGAGGTACTTTTTTCTGATGGCAATCTATGGAAAGGCATTGCAAATATTCATGTAGACCTAAAATAGTTTCTTGCAAAATTACATATACTTTGACTTGAAAAAAATGTCTCTCTTTACAGCTCACAGAAGAAAAAAAAAGCTCTAAATCTGTTCAAACTTTCAGAGCCTGAAAAAAAAAAAAAAAAAGGTACTGTAGTCTGACAGGAGAGATTCACGTGCCTGCTGCCTACAGAACGCACTGGGAGGTTCAGAAGATCCAGCAGCACAGCTACCTGCAGCCACGGCTCACACCAGCGGCACGGAGGCTGGCTCACAAAATTGAGCTAGCAATTCATAATAAAAACCAGATTGTGTTACACCTCTGTGTCATTATGCTACAAACACTGAGCTAGAGTACCGAATATGTGAAGAAATAGCTGAAGAAATCTGAAAATCTAATGAGTACCTAGGAGACGGGACTGTGCAGAGGAAGAGCCTGGGATGAACCGCTCTTCTCCAGTTCCCCATGAAACACAGACCGGGACAGTCCCACGCAAAGGTCTCTGTCAGCCCCTGCTCCCCACAGCAGCTCCGTTTCCATTAACGTTATTACCTCGTGCATCGGGGACTCCCCCAGAGAGACCTTCCGCTGCTGGGGGGTCCCCGCGCCCCCAGGGCTGGCGCGGGCAGGGAGCTGCGCGCCTTGCCCCTGCCCTGCCCTTTGCATCGCAAACCAGCTCCCCGGCGACTGCCAAGCAGCACCAATATTCACAATACTGCTTTTACATCTTGCTCGTCTCCTCTATCTGGGGAGAACGAGTTTAAATTACTTCTAGTAGGGACCAGCTAATCCATCACTCCTCTCATGGTGGTTTCAGCCTCCTATAGATCTTTTTCCTTGGGATTTAGATTTCTCAGTGTACTTCCCACTGTTCACAACAGATGCTGTAAAACTGCTGCAATGCAAGTGAGTGACAGTTTGGAAAGTTCACTCTCCTCTATTCAGTAGAATCAAGATCTAATGTCAGTGTACTTCTGGAACTTCAGTAAGGACAAACCAGCAGGTTTTGTCTTCAAATTAATTGCTGAGTTTCATGAAGAGGTTTCGTTGCTCTTCAGGAATAATTAAAACTAAAATACAAAGAACTTGGCCTGGACTTAAACTTGCAGAGAAGGCAGGTTAATGTTTCATTAGACCTCTCAACACTTAAAGCTTACCATTAAGGTGAGAAAGGTAGTCGATATATGCCAGTACATATTCTGGAATGTCCCCGTATTTTTTCAGCCCTAGCTCAAAAATCTTAAAGGCCACAGACTTATCCTGCAAACATTAAAAAAAAAAAAAGTTATTAGCTTCAGTGAGCTATGCACCCTCCTCACACTTCTTTAATATCAAATTGAGCATCCATGATTACCTTACTACAATAATACTCCATTAAAGCTGCTGTAACATAGACGTGATGGCGGGTCCGAGCATCCTCTCTTGCTTTCTTGAATATCATTCTTCCAGATTTTATGCCTTCTGCTCGCCTTGCAAATTTCATATATTGGATATAAACCTAAGGTGCATATTAATATTTATATAGTATCAGTGCTAACGAAGATAGGATAGGATATAATAGTTTTTTACTATATCTGAAATACTCTTTACTCACAAAATACAGCTAATAAGTCATAATAGAAACAAGACTGTGCTGTGCCTCTGTGTTGTTTTACTATAAATACCGAGGTAAAGCTTTTTATGTACTTTTTTTTTTTTTAAATGGAATATACCTAAGACTGATCCCCTGAAATGACAATAGTTAATACACAGATTTTTCAAGGAAGGGAAGGTAAACAGATTAATGTAATTTACGTAAGCTGGTGCCTTTAGAGAACTGGAGGCTTATTATAAAAATGGTAACTTTCCAATGAAGTTAAGACATCTGTAAGGCTAAAGAACAGTCAAAAGGCCTGATGAAGCATTTTACTGTACATTATACAGTTCAAGATACAAATCATCCTGTCTACAAATATTTATACCTGATCAAGGAAATAATGAACGTGCTATTTAATTCAGTGGCAAATTTGCGATTTGCATTTCTTTGGGATTTAACTTGCCTTCACTCCAAATTAGATCACAAACAACAGCATTCCTCACGTAGGAGGAACTGGTACATGGTTTCTCATAAAGCGCATATTTGCAAAGCATTATGATCTGTCTTTAATGACTAGAAAGTGTCCGTAAATGGATACCTTTCCTCTGACACTGACCTGTTGTTTAATTTTAGACCTCAGACCTTCTTTTCCCTTCTCATGCTTTGTCCTGTCTATTTATAAACTAAATAACTTTTTGAGGGCAGGTCCCTTCTCACACCATTTGTTCAGTACTAGCGCAGCTGGCACTACAGACAATGTTGTTTACTATATAACTTCAGCAGATGTACAGCAATACTCTCTGATACTTAATATGGTGCATTACAAATTTATTTGCAAACTACACGTACACAGGATAGTGTATTTCTATGTAGGGAGGACAATGGACAAAAGCAACGTGCTTTTAACCAGATAAGGGGAGGCAAAATTAAATTTTAATTGGGCCAACAAAACATACACCAATTCTTATGAGCTGCATCATGAAATCTTTAATATTTTACCTCTTCATCGCTTGTTTTAGGAAGTTTTTCCAAAAGAGACAGAGGAGAAAAGTGCACATGACTTAGTGAATTTAAGTGGATTAAAGGCTATAATTATCAACCTTGCCAAAATTTTAATCTAGTTCTGCCATCTCAGTACTCCACCTGTTCAATCATCCTTGTGACCCAATGAACTCCTGTAAGTACCTCCCCATTCTTTGCATCGACTTGGGTGACTATCCATGCAAATGTGGAAAAACTCAATACTAAGGATCATCTTACCAGAGTGGGATCAATGTCTTCAATAGCCAGGAGTCGGTTATATATGCTGTGTACTTTCTCATACTTCATTCGACTCTAAGTAAATAAAAAGGAAATACAGGCTGCTTGGTAATACTATTACAAATCACCTGTGAGAATGCAAAAATCAATCAGAAGGAAGAATTAAAATTTTTCTGTTTCTTTTTTTCCCCCAGTTGAACACTATGTACTTTACTCAGATGTGTTTTCTGTCTCGTGCAGTCATTTCTTTACTTCCGACGTTAATTTCTCACTAGTGCTTACATACGTGCTTTGCAAGAGTCTCTGAAGTCTTTTTCCAATTCAGTAACACTGCAGCAGAACTACCATTTTAGGTGTTTGGGATAAGAAGACTGTCTCCTTTACCTCTGTCTAAAAGTAACGTGCAGACAGCTAGGAAAACCACCTTCTTCACTCTCCAACCTACGTACTTCAAATAATCCATTCTGTTCCCTGCCAGCTGCAGTCCTCCAAGTTGTATTGTGCAACCTGAAAAAACCTAAATGGCCAGTATGCTTAGGGTACAAGAGGCTGCACTGGAAGCCAAGGAAGGCTTTTTCTTTTAAGGGCAAAGGGGTTTTTCTGCTGTTGTCCTCAGGATCTTCCTGCAAAGACCCTGCCATGTTATGATAAGTGGGCAAACTCTATCCTGCAGAGGACTCCATAGTCCTCATCTGCTCAGTGGGAAACGGTCTTTATTCCTGATGGTTCATGTGCAAAACCGACCACTGTTGGGGCACTGCTCATTACGGAGGCTGTGCAATAAGGTGGTAGCCTGGGTAAAGAGATTTCTCAAGAAAGCTGCAGTATAGGGTGCCTCCCATTTCTCTCGCAGCCATGCAAATGCAAACATTTAACTCCCAAGAATTAGATAGGAAAGGTGTTCTTTATCCCCATTTTAAAAGTGAAGAAGCTGATGCTCCGGTACATGTAAATCTATCACCCTTTCAACTTCATAGTAATTTGAAAAATACAGTCAATATTTAAGTGGAAAGACAGTAGATTTTCAAAAATTTTGTAAGTCATGCTACGGGCTTTTCTTCTCCATTTTGTCAGCTCAGTCTCAGAAACACTGAATGAGGTTAAGGCTAGAAGAAACAGTAAATTAATTCTATAGAATTCTGTGTATTCAGTATGTTTCAAATAAATGACATTATTGATGGGAGATGTCTTTGGGTTTTAATGTCAGTACATCACTGGTTTTGCTCACCTCTTCATAATCTGCATATGCAAAATAAAGAAGCATATTCTTCTTTAATAAAGTGCTGATCGCTCTTTCATAAATATTAGCAGCCTCATCACTGAAAAGTTTAGCATTGTTCATGTCCTGTTATAAAATAAGTATGATAATATAATTGTTCAGCATCTGTGACAATGAAGGCCAATCTATGGAATATCTTGTGTGTTGTGAAAAGTCCCAGCGAACTTCCATGAAGTGCTCCAATAAAGAGATAATCATCTCCCCAGTACTTAAGGAATCACAAAATTCAGGCCAACCCCCCCCCCCCGCCGCCCGAGCTAAAACTGAAATAGTTTTTTATAATTCTTATCTCTAATGCAAATATTTTTCTTTCTTAAAATAGCCCCAATTTTAAATTCTGAACATGACACAACTTATGGTGCTAAATGTTTTTCATACCCCCGTCCTTTGTTCTTAAGTATTTGAGGAAAAAATTAACAGTACACCATGTCAAGGCAATGAAACGAGAAAGAAAACCAATGGCAATCTGCTTACCCCTTTTTCAGCTAGCAGTTTACTAGATTGCTCGAGGTACTGTGCAGCTTCATACCAGATATCTGGGTGATGTCCCAGAACCAAAAGGCATTGCTCATAGGCAAACATAACTGGGGGGAAAAAAAATAATTTAAGAAATACTCCTTCTATATTATCGTGGAAATGGTACCATCTTGCACAACAGAAGTATGAAATACAAAAAATGGTAAATAAATCAGACAATATTAACTGTAAATGGCTTTTAATACAATGATCACAACTGCAGTTCTTTTATATTGCCAGAAACATTATGAATCATAACCAGCACCTAAAACCTGCCTCCTCCACAGAGAAAGAAGCAGAACTCGTTCAAGAACATCACCCATAAAATCAGGCTGTGATCCACCGTTTCCTGACCTCTGATGAAAGTTTAGTGGCATGTGACTATAGCACTGTCCCGCAAAATCCGTGTATTACTTTCAGCTTGGCTTGAGCAAAAATTAGAGTAGTTTAAAAAAAACACCTACACAATTCAAGAAACTTGATCTACTTCTGCTCCAGCATGATCCCTGCACACTGAATCACATCATTACTTACGCTGGAGATCATTAATGGAGCTAAGAAATACAATTCCGCATGTCCTAGTGCAATATCAAATTACCTCTTTTTGTTATGAGAGTTTGATCTTCTGTACGCAAAGGATTGCTCTTTTCCCACTGGATGTACTTCTTCCACATGTCTACCTGCTGAGCCTCTTGTGGGGTATTTTGTGGGGGGACAGAGGGAGCATTGCGGTCCAGACCTTTCATCACTGTCTCATATTCCTGGAACAGAAGCAACGTTCTGAACAGCACATTTAAACACACTGAACATTTATTTTAGGTTATGCTTTATAAAACTGATACAAATATTTTAGCATACCAACTTTATTAGTCTAACACACACTTTTATTTGAAAATAAGAACCAAGTTTAATGCTAGTCTGTAGAATTAAATAGAACAAAGAAAAGTCAACAGAAGGTTGTACCTTTGCTACCCGTCGTGCATTCATATAATCTCTACTCCTGTCTTCAATCATCTTCTTAGCTAAGTGAATATTGATGCCCTGGAGAAGGGTAAAAAAACAGGAACTGGGAATGTGCAATTTCACTTTGGAAATACTGAATCTCATTTCATATAGAAAAGAGCTTGAAAGGGGATGTAAAAGTGAGCAAGAAGAACAAAGTTATTTTAAAACACTGATCTCAAAAGGTACTGTGTTTCTCCTAATAAAAGTATGGGCAACAACTTATTTATCAGAGACTAAACTCACTACTAAAAATCAACTGATCTGAAGCACCTCAGTGTATTTTTAATCACTTACACTGAATTTTACATAAACCTGCTGGGGGAGAAAGTGGAAAGAATGTATTTGTGATTTACATTTTTCCTTTTAAGTCACGGTCAGAGCCTAGTCAGAGTCACAGTTCCCTGCTTGCTGCTGCTCGCTGTTCACCAGGTGAAGACCAAGGCAGCGTACGAGCAATTCCGTTTTCTTGGACAAGTAGCAACAGCGATTGACCTCCAAGCTCAAAGCTCTGCCTTCTCCTCTGTTCCTGAATTAACTGACACCTTTTAAAAGAAGTTCTATTCAACATGCACCCTGCCACATGCATACCTTTGTGAGCCGAGACAGACTCGAGACCTGTCACCGCGACGCACGCACGGAGGGCTCTGCCGTGCAGGGGGGCATTTGGGGCAGCCGGGCCCCCCTGCGCAACCCACATCCCAACATCAGCAACGCAGCCTGGCCACGGGGTCCCAGGCATGAACAAAATCTCAAAGAACCGCTCTTATGGCAGGATAAGCAACTGCCCTTTTGTTCACGCCTGTGTCCGGGTGGATTTTGTTGGCGCGGTTTGCCAGGACTTTGAGGAAGGTGAGCGCAGCTTTCCGCCCTATTCCAAACAGGCACCTGAGCTGGGTACTGACTCGTTACAGAAGCAAAGGAACCGTCTGGACTTGTGCAGAGTGCTGTCTGGGATTGCTCTCTGGGCCGGTTAGCACGCAAACCCAGCGATGCCCCATTTAACCCAGGACCAGGCTGAGGACGCAGCAATGTTCTCCCGGGATGCATTCCCAGCCTCGTGAGCTGCAGCCGTGCGGCTTTGTGAGCCAAAGATTGTCACTTCTCTGTCTCACTAGGGGCGTTACCACTTTTGACCATTTGTTTAATTAAAGATACTGGTGACTGACAGGCTGATATTGCTACCCGGTGGCTACTGACTGAGCTAAAGGGAAGCTTGAGGGTATTTTAATTGCAGCAAATAGCCAGTAACCTTTCATACCGAGCCCTGCACATGATCTCAGTGTTGTTGGGCTACTGATGCGGGGAACTGCTTCCCCCTCAAAGAGCCCTTCTGGTGAGGAGCTTTTCCTTCCCTGTGCCAGGACACCCGTAAGCAGCAGCAGCCCTTTCCCTCGGTGCCAGCCTAGCCAGAAGGGGACATGCAGAAACCCACGTCCGAGCAGAGTGCAGGTCCTCGGCTCCCAGCAACTCTGAACGGCCCGAGGTACCGGTTCGTGTCACAGCCAGAGCTGCCTTAACTAGAAGGCGGCGCAGAACCGATGTAGGACAGGTTTCAGCTATCGTTTCGACAGTCTCCCTGCGTATTCGTGAAAGTAGTAGGAACCAGCAGTGACAGCCTTCATTTGCTGTGTGGGAGGGGAAGAGGAGGTTTACAGGGAAGTTGTACTGGTGATTTTCCTACGCAGGAGAAGGCACGTCACTGGGTATCTTCCCTGGTGGTCAGCAGGCTAGCTGTGGCATCTCTGAATACCGACGGGGTGATGAGCTGTTACAGTACACGCTCGTGGCTGCAGATGCTCGGAGATACTCCCACTGGCTAAGCACAGTGGCCCTATTAACGTCAGGGATCACCAAGCCTACAACTTGCATAATTAGCAACAAGGAAAGAGAAATTGTCCCTTCAGCGCACAGCCAACACATAGCATGCCAGCACCTGCAACCCCAGACGCAACGGGCAGGACAAGGGAGAGTGCTGTGTGAGCATCCCTGCTTGATGGTGCTGAGCGCGAGGGCATCGACCCTCGGTTCTGCGTTCCCACCTCTGCCGACTAGGGTAGGTTAACAAGCTGTTACCAAATGTGTTTACAAAGGCACTATAAAGGTGCAGCTACAAATTAGCCTGCAAGGCCAACGAACTGAGGTTACGCTTGCTGACGACAGTGTGGTAGCAGACTCACCTGAATTGATGCTGTAAGGGCTTCAGGTGAAGGACGGCAAGGAGCATTTTATATGTAATTGAGACCAGGTAACTTAATGCTGTGAAGGACGTCCAAACCGTCATAGCTGAATGCCTCTTTACCCTGTTCAACTATAACCGAAAGGAGGGGAGTGCCTCCTTGGGGAAGCTAGCCCTCATTGCCAGCTGATCTGCTCTAGCTTCCATTAAATACAGCCTCCATCATCGATGACAGTGATTTCTAATTCACTAGCAATTCCACTGGGCCAACTGGGAAATGGGACAGCTAAATGTATCCTATAGAAAGCCTTTAAAATAAATTAAAAAATTCACTTGGGTACCTGTAGAGTTCTGCCACTGGTTTTGGTACATACCACACAGGCAAAACGTGTTTATACTGCCGTTCATCTCTTTTACACATATTTATTTAGTGGGTACAGTTCGGGCACCATACTTGACTATATGATTATTATTTCTTTCTTAATATCACAAACAAATTTCATGTTCTTGATTACCTCTTCGTATTTGTTATAATCTCTCCAGAGCTGTTCTATGTTTATCATTGGATTCACGCAACCACGCTGGTAAACCCTACGGACAGCTGTTATCCTCTGGTTTTCTGCATAAGATCCTACTGCTTCTCTAAATAGTGGGGAGAGAGATTAACGTCAGCTATTACAGATCATAACTGGTATGAACATCAACATTACATTAACTGAGCTTAAAAAAATTCTTTTAAGGTACTTACACGCCTTTCAAAAAATTGATGTAATCCACCCAGATCTATGTGAGAAAAAATATTACACATAATGAAACCAATGTTTAGTTGTACTTGTTATAAAGTTAGAAATAAAATGTGTTTTGATAGAAAAACATACCTGGTATGACATGATTTCCATGCCAATCTTATCCAGAGCAAAATCATATGCCTGAGCCATTTTTTCTCTGAGGAAAAAAACAAACCACAAAGACCATAGAGCAAGTGTTTAGTATTTAAAAAATTCTTTATTTAAGAGTATTCTTTTGTGCAGCAAATTCTAACCAAACACTGAGGTATGAAAAATATCATTCAACAGCTGAGAGTAAAAACTGGCATTCAGATAGCTTTAAATTCTGCATTTAGGTTTTTTCTTTATTTAAGAAAATTATTTAAACCCATTGGTAGCAATCTAGCATACTAACAGTTCCTGAGCGCCCCACCTTAAGTAAGTGGAAATCCACATATACTACATGAAGTTGAGAAGATAGAAAACAACTGCCCTCTACATCTTCTTAGCTGACAGATGTACCCGTGGTTTCTTTTTTTCCTCTCAGAATTCCCCAAAGCTTGTTGTAATTCTCCAGGAACACCAGAAGGCTGGGGCAATTAGGAGTAGCTCCCCTGTGTGGACACTGCCCAAAATCTTTCACATGAATTCCTACCCTCCCCCCCAAATTCAAAGTATTTTTTCCACAAATTTAAAACGTTCACAGAATATTTCCTTGGTCAATTTTCAATGAAAACAGCTTTTTCTCTCTCCCACTTTTCTCCCAGTTTCCTTTACTCAAACATCTTTCAGTACCTTGCTACCTCCTTGGCCATATTAACAGGAAAAATAGACAAAAGTCAAATTAGATAAAAAGATGGGCGGGGGGCATAGAACTGATGCTTTTTTAATTGTTTCAAAATAGCCTTGTAAAAATAAATTTTTTAAAAACTGCTTTTTTTTCCGTTAATGCATTAGTTATATTGCCAGTCATAGTACAAAGAAATTATGGTGGGCTGGGAAAGAAACAGTTTATAGATACTGAAAGGTACTGATATTTTTTGAAACTCAAACAGGAAGAAAAAGCATTAAACTCAGTTCACAGGATTTATAAACAAGCCAACTGTAGTAACTGAAAGGGATGAAGATTAATACACCCCAGAATTTTGACACCCTGATTTTTTATGCATCCCAAACCCTTAATTACTGAACTATTTACTAGTGCTGGTCAAATATAGTACCTCAGCTGTAATGAATGCTGAATTTTGTGGAGACTCTAAACAGGACACTAAGGGAGAGGACAGCAAAAGGTCCCGACTGAGGAAGAAGTGTGCTTCAGACTGGCTCAAGCACCAATCGCATCTGCAGGGAACTGGCATGGATACGCCAGCCACTCCCCCGCTCTTGTCCTACCTTGTTACATGGATCCAGACTAAGGAAGCAATTTTACCCAGCAAGCTCAATTAAAGAAACTTTAAAGAAAATGTTTTCTAAATGCAGATTATACATTATGCCCCCCAACACTCTACCAGAAGATCCCGGGGCAGGTTTGCCACCCAGGTTCCTCCCCACCTCCTAGTCAAAAATCAAGAAGATATTCACCATAAAACTAGAATAATTCAGAGCAACTGTCAACTTACTTGTAACTAGGTAGCTTCCCCTTGGTTTCTCGTACATAGGAAAGGTAACATTTCCATAAATCAATGTGTAAAACCTTCATAAGGCATCGCTGAAATAACTGTTTAATACATCAAGAAGACGTGATCAGGATTCCAGATACAGAAATTAGGTTTCTACTTTTAAAGCTCTACAGTATGAATTAAAATAATCTTTGTAATTATGATTTGAGATTCGTAAGAAAGCATAAGTTAAACTACTCATCCTTTGACTAAAGCATCTCCTTGCTACGCAAGGGAACGGGCAAGAATTAAGCAGAGAAATTCCTCTGCACACTGCATTGATTACAGCTTGGTAGCAACAACAAATTGACTTCAGTGACACTTCTTATCTGTGTTTTTGAATAGTGCATTCAATAACAGCTATAGTTCTTTTCAATCTGCTTTAGCGTAGTCACAAGATACTTGTTCTTGCTATAGAGATATATTACATATATTGATAGGACTCACCTTTTCCACTTTGTCATAATTTTTTGCTTTAATCTATAGGGAAGCAGAAAAAAACAAATCACTTAAGAAACTATTTTAGAATAGCAGGAATATATTCTTCATACAGTACTATAGCATTCCAGTTTGTACTTTGGCTGCCTAAACTAATTACATTGTAACACCACATAAAGTTGCAAAAATATAATTAAATATACAAAAATCATGTACTTTGCTTAGCTTTTTCAAAATTAGCAGTTTTTTAATTTTTTTTTTTTTTTTTTTTTTTTTCACTTCCACTAGGGCCAAAATTTAGGTATCAGTAGGTAAAGTTGCTTTCCTGTATTCCGGTTTGGACACCCAGACTCAGCCTCTTATTTCAAGGTACTCTGTTGCCTTAAGTGCATATATTCACTTCGGTACCAAAGCCTCTAGACCAGGATTTAGTAAATTAAGGGTAAAATACCATATTTACAAAACTTAATAGGCTAATAAACATATTATATTTGCATATTTATTTCTCAAAGTACACTTTGCTATAATAAGCTGAAGCTGAGTAAGGGACCGTGAATAAACCACCATGGAGAACCTGTTTTTCGACAGGTGCCCCCAGCCCTGCTGCTCCCTTCCAGGGGGCCCAAACCACGCTCACAGCTTGGCACTCCTTGCATTCAGGCAGCACGCACACCGCAAGGGCAGAGGGTGAAACCTAGTCTCGAAGGAACAGGTTGCCTTTCAGACAGGGCAAAGAAAAGCACGAGACAGATGTAGAGGGCACACCGGCACCCTTCACGTATTTATTAGTTCCAGTTATGTCAACGTACTAGGCAATCTGTAGAGGCACACCCTGAAGAAACAAGGAAAATCAACACCTTTAGAAGATGCTTATCTGTGTTGAAATAAAGAGCCTTTAATGAAGTAAGGATTTGTTACGCTATGTTGCTTTTTTTTTTTTTGAAGCATCAAACCTCCCTTTTAAATTGCATTGCTCTTTGTTTACTTAGGGGATTCACAGCTTTTTTTTCTCGGAGTCTGAAAGTCTTTCCTTTTCCCCAAGGAGCACAGTGGTAGGCAGCAAACAGCACCCTTTTGCACCAGGTAATAACTATATCATTTTTATATCATTCTCACTCTAATGCACAAGAGAATTTTTAATGGCAGCACTAGGAAACACCGACTCATCTGCAGGAGGCTTAAAATAAATATGTCCTGTACCGCACCACGCACCGCCTTTCCTCTTTGCTGTTTCCTGAGTTACTCCTGCAACACGCCGGCATCCGAGAGCCCTAACAGAGCATCCCCATTTCTCTCACTCCTGAACAAGATGAGTTAAAACCAAGACAATTAAAACAATTTTGCAGAAGAACTTGAATGGCACACATGGTGGACCGGACCCTTGCGTCTGTCCTGCTTTCAAGCTCGAGCAGTATCCTGCCCAGGTTGAAAGGATTTCACAAAGGCCAGGTTTGCAGAAAGTTAAGCCTAATTACATCTTGCACACGTGATTTTCACAGTGTCTTTCTGCAAACTATTCAGTTAAGAGATAGCTGACCAGAGAAATGACCGATGACAGAAATAACAATGCTTTGAAAAAACACTTAACTAAATCAGGAGGCAGCACGTCCATGCTATGGAGAACACCACTAACCCCTGCGGGAAGACACACTGACCCCACACACCCTCAGGTATGGGTACGTATCCTACTGCCACTTTATCGCAGCTTTTTGCGAGTAGAGCACAATCTTTTGACCTTTAAAAAGCACTTATAATAATTGTAGGGTCGTTTAGACAGAAGTCTTCTGTGGACACAAGTTAAGGAGTCTGATGCTGCCCTATTTCTAGTTGAAGGAAAGTAAATTATTGTATTTTAAATTTCTCCTTCATTGTAAAGTCCAAAAAACACATCTCCCATTTTTACTTCATCCTTTTTTGACAGTAACTTTTCAGGTTCCTCAGCGGCTCCTAGAATACGACCAAAAGGATTCAACTCTCACTAAAGAGCCAGAGCTCTCAGTCGACACCTCCCACCCCCTGCAAACTCCTTTTATCCTTGGTCACCAAGTGGAAAAGAACAAATGAATCTTGGTTTGTATGTCTAGCACAGACCACAGCTGCCTGCACTTTTCTTCCCTTGTACTTAAGTAAAGTCTTCAATAAGATGAGCAAACTTATTTTTAAAAAGAAGAGTGACTTCCCAGGAGATAGTTTAAATCTGTTTTTGTGAAAACTAAGTAAAATTAATCCATGGCTTTGCCACCGATACAAGGCAACACCTTGTAGTTATTAAAGAACAAGACCAAAAATAAATTTTTAAAAGCTCAGAATGAAAAGCTGTAAGTGGCAGGACAAAAATTAGTGTGCCTTCCAGGTTTAGCCACGTAAAGAGTGTTTTGCATGCCTGCCTTGAGTTACTACGCCAAAGACAATTCCTAGACGTAGCTGATAGGGCTGTGAATACTCTCTGCCTGCTTAGCACGTCTCCCTGCCCCTTGTCACCCGAAAGCCCAATGACAACTATTACTCAGCATGAGTGACCTAGACTGACCTCAGTTAATTGTATACAGCATCAGGTTAAGTGCACAGTAATCCCACTTAATTGTTTACTAGAGCAACTTTATTAGCACCTGACAGCACTGTCACCAAGCAACATCAAAAGACAGAGCACAAGGAGTACTAATTAGACTACCTGGCTTCCAATAACCAGACTTGAAAAGTAAAATATTTTGCTAAGAAAAAAAAAAAGCTATATTCTTTATTTGCATGTGTTATGACTCAACAAAATATTTTCTATGTGAATTATCAGATACATGAATAGCTGCTGACCGCATTTGGACTTCCAAGTCAATGTTACGTATTTGTTAAATCCACACAAGTGGTTTGATATCGATATCGGAAAATTCAGAAATCTTGGTACCAATGAAGTTAGGAGGTTGGAGATTGACAGGATTTGTTAAAAATAAAGGAAAAGAAAAAGCAATATTGGCCAATGCTTACTAGGTCTCTCTCAATGGAGTTTTTTTGAAGCCCCCAGAGCCAGAGGGAAGAGCAGCTCTCTCCTGCTGGAATTTGTTTGCATTTCTCAGCTCACCCATCCCAAGCAAACATCCTGGCAGCCCTGGTACAGGGACACCACAGGGATGGGGAAAGCCCATCATACGCTGACTCCAGGAGCCACCGTCACACATTTCTGTTACATTTCTTGTCTTTCCTATTACAGACACAGCAACAGGCAGTGATTAGACGTAGGCAAGCATTAAAGGATTGACATTAATACTGTATTTTTGTCCTTAAAGACAAATGTAACGAAGTGAACTTATAGAACTTTTCAGCAGATTATCCTTCAATTTCTAACACTGCCTGTATTCCTATTCTGACTGCTTTAATTCAAGAGGCAGGCGTTGCCCTCATGGAGGCTAACACATGGGATTGTCTCCACCACAAATCCACCACCTACAGAATGAGCTTAGGCATACTGTCATTCTAAGATGAACCTGGTATATATGAATATCTCCCTTTCATCCATGAAGATTATACAAAGGCCACCTAGTCTGACCAGCTTAGATACTCCTGTAGTAAAACACATCCGACCTTGCCTTCCTCTGCCTGTGACAATGAGAAATTACACCTGTTTTGCTGAAAGAGTAACTTTAAATTTGATGCTCCAATAGCAAATTTAAGTCACAACTGTATCAGCCTTGTACAAGACGAATTCATAATAACAGGGTCAAATTTCTTCCCAGAATCCACAATGTGCTTCCCTATAATGAGCTTTGCAAACATTCAAAGGCAAAATTTAAACCATAAATTACATTGCACTTCACCCTTTTAAATAGACTTATTAAAGGGCATATGTGTCATTTATGATTATGCAAAGCAAATTATTTTATTAATCTAGAGACTTAAGACTACTTGTAGTTGTCTGGCAACATACAACACAGGCTGAAAAAGTGTCCTAGTTTTATTTTAACCTTTTCAGTGTTTCTTGGTTTTGATCAAGCTACTAAGGAAGCAAGATTAGTATGTGGTACTTGAGGATCAGCATGACTTTTTCTCCCACCGATTTCTATATCCCAACTCCCATCTTCTTTTTCAATGGTTCTTTATCAAGGAAAAAAAAAATTATTTTCTCAAGCATAAAGTCTTACGTCCCCTTATCCACTGCCTCCAGCTCTTCCCTTGGTGAAATAGATCCTCTTGCCCTCTCCACACCTCACCACCCCTGCACTGCTCTCCAGTGTTTTTTGGAAATTCTTTTGGAAGAGGGACCTGAAGAGAAACACTGTGCCCCCCTAGCAGACTGCACCAGCTGATGAGGTTCAGGCCGGGAGAGAAGAAAACACCACAGAAGCCCCAGCATTAACTTCCTGAGGATTTAGTTCATAGTGGCTGGTATTTTCAGAACTATTTCCTAAAATCTGGTTTCATTATAAATACTACCATGTATGCAACATCTTTAATGTTTTTTAAAAAAAACACATACACAACATATCTTTCAGAGTACAAAATTAAAACCAAAGCCTACATGTATGTATTTGGAAGTATTGCTTTTGTTTATTAACTGAAGGGAGCTCATTGTGAAAGACCTATGTTCATTCACAGTTAGATGACTAAGTATTAGAGAATTAAAAAGTTTAACATTTTAAAAATAAAATCAGACTACACAACCTTTATCATCACTGAATCCATTTGTGTTGACCATTTGCCTTTTTTTTTTTAAACATCTTGATTGTTAAGGTAAATAATCAATTACCCACTGTCAAGCCCAGTGGGATGTAATTTGGGTCTCTGCTAGTATTGAACTGTAGATGTAACAAAATACATTCACATTTCTCTACCCATTTCCAAAACACAGGGTAGGGCTGGCTGGAGAGATGTTCGCACTTTATTTGCGGAGTAAATACTGCTTGGACCATACCAGTTCAAGCTTTTCAGACTGCCTCAAAGAAATGTAATCTTTGAAAGGATGGAGAGAATGTAACATGCTAATTCACTCCTCTATCTTTAGCTCATTCAGCCTTTTCCTATTTGCTGAGGCTTCCAGTCAATGACTAATTGTGTGAGCACTTAACATGACAAATTTGTTTTCCTGCAGGTCAAATAACAGCAATTACCTTTCCAAATAGCAAACCAAGCTCTGTTCAAGTACATGAAATGCAGGCCAAATGCTGGACTAACGTTGCATTTACATGTGGGTCATTAACCCAAGGAGGCTGGAGTATAACTGCCTAGATAACTGGATGTAAAACTTATGTATGCTGAACAAAGCACGTATTTCATTTGTGCAAGTTATTCCAAGGCTTAACCAATGAAATCCTTTATTTAAAAACATTAGCATACACTTGCAGATGTAATTTCTGTAATACAGAATTTTACTACAATTTGTACTAGATAAGGATTGAATGATTCGGTATTTCTGCAGTCTTCATTCGGAGTTATAATAGTCCTCGTGAAAATATAGCTTTTACCTTGCTATTAGTGAAGACTGCAAGGAAGAGATATAGTACACTGAGTATGGGAAAACTCATTTTCTCAAAACGTAGCAAGATGAGATTCTAAGTATTTTCACTCAGTATGGTGTAATTTTTCACATTCACATGGTTGTATGTCTCAATTTAAAAGTCTGCCATGAAATGAGATTTGAAAAGTTCCTTAAAATTATTCTACATGAAATGCCTCCAACTACTATTACACATATTATTTCTAGAGCTTCCAGAACCATGGCATTACACCAAATTTTAAGTCATGTTGTTTCCACTAGACATATCTTCACTTGAAAAACAGTCTCCCTAGAGGATGCAGTCACAGCTGCGATGTAAATGGCTATAATCTATAATGTAGAGAAAAAAAAAAGCACCATTTTGCAGTCTGCTTCTGAGGAAACCTAAGAATAGAATATTTCAGTTGGAAGGGACCTACAATAATTATCTAGTCCAACTGCCTGACCAATTCAGGGCTGATCAAAAGCTAAAGGTTGTTAAGGGCATTGTCCAAATGACTCAAACACTGACAGGCTTGGGGCACCGACCACCTCTCTAGGAAGCCTGTTCCAGTGTTTGACCACCCATGCTTCCTGATCACAACCATCTTTTAGGTTTCACAATTGTTTCCTGATCAACAAAATAGCGGTCTATCATGTACACTATCATGTATTTATATTTAGATATACTTTGAATTTACTCACTATTTAAAAATAAACAAACTTTTCAGTAACTAAGAATATTGTCTAAGGTAATGAACAGGACCTGTAATTCTGCAAATCCAATTACCAGTTAATGTCCTGCATACATAAATACAAGAACTGGCACTTACTGAGCAGCTAGTGAAAATGGTAACTTTCTATACCAAATTCTGGGCCACATCACCATTTTCTGTTAGATGAAAGACAAAAAAAAAAACCAGTAAAAGGCAGCCATGTCTACAGGAAAAGTGATTACTAGTAAATGAAGTGCAACATTTTTCATAAGGAGCTAAGTTGCAGTGGAAGGCTGGGACAGGACAGTGGCAGAGCTAGAGAGAGCTGCTGCATGAACAGGCAGTAATATGCAAGGTTGCTCCTCACTCTCTAACTTCTTGAAAATTGGCATTACAGCCTCATGACCCCAAGCCTTTAATAGCCTTCAGGAACAGTTAACCAAAGCACATCAGGTTGATGCACTATACCAACCTTTCTCCTCTCAGAGGCAGCAGCCCAGAGAGATCTCTACAGGAACATCTCCACCATCTGACTAATTGTAAAAAAACAAAACAAAACAAAAAAACAAAAAAAACCCCCCACAAACCAAAAAAACCCCCAAAACACACACACCCCCAAAACGGCATTACTGAAGACTTTAAAAGACTATTTCCAAAACTGTGAGCATAAAACTAGATCTGGAAGTTTGGGAAAGGGAGGAACCCAGCTGCGCCTGTCTGAGGGTGGTGAGAGAGCAGCTCAGAGCAGAGGTCTCTTCAGAAAAGAGTGCAAACAAGGAAACTGTGAAATGCTACTCTGAAGACAGAGTAACATATGCCCCAGCTGAAACAGTTAAATCATTCTTAATTAAAAAACCCTACATAAACAAGTAATTACCAATTAAAAGAAAAATCTGCACATGGAAGATGTCTTTTTGCTTCATCTATCAGACCAAAAAACCCCATACGTTTAATTTTCAGATGCACCAGGAAATAAATTAATCCAGAAGAATACAGGAATACAATATCCTTAGGTATCAGCAAACTCTCTGCATTCTAGAAGTGCAGTAATACAAGGATTGAGAATCTCGACAACCTTGCTGAACAAACTTAAAGTAAATGGATTGATCTAGAAGCGAAGAAAGATTAATGCACTGCAGTAAAGAAACTTAACTTTGCTACTAATAATATAGTTTGGAATATTAAAGAAATACCTACCCCATCTAATTCCTAAATATCTACTCTAGTGTAAAGAAGAACAAGGACTTCATTAAGAAATGAGAGGTCAGAGACAGAGTTACCAAAAAATAGCTATTGTGCTTTAGTTTATGCCTTAGTGCAATTTGATTTAATTTCCACATATAGACAAATCTTCAGGACTAGCATCTGTCTCTACTCCCTTACAAAAAATGTTGGCCTCTTGGTCCTTCAGAGGCACTTTATTCACGTTAATAATTTGAAAAGCAAGCATAACTTTCAGGCACCTCTATCAAGAGACTACCCAGAGGCTGTATAGAGAAATACTTTTTTAGAGGCAGCCTGAAAAACAGTTGTTGGATGACAAAACTGTTAAATGATTTTCCTAGTTGCAGAATGGTACTGAACTGCAATCACTGATTCACTATCTCATTTATTTCTGATGTTGCATAAACTTCTCTCTTTTCTTCCCTTTGTTTTCAATCTGGATTATAAAAATGAAGAAGCGATTTCTCAAGTGTATTTCCTCTTCCTTCCCATCTATGGTGTTCTACTGCTATCTCTTCTCATTTTGCTTGTTCATGTGTTTTACTTCCTCTCCAGGACACACTTTCAGGAAAAAAAAATATTCAGATTTGCAGTTATGTTTAAACACCAAGCCCACCTCACGTTACTACCTGCACTGCTATCTTCCTTCCTGACAAACTGAGTTCCATTGTTGCAAATATCTCTTGTGAATTAGAATAGTTCAAGTAAAGCTGCAGAAACAGCCCTTTCCAAGTCATGATGAAAAGCACACTCCCATGCTCTTCCAAACCAAAAAAAGACAACTTCAGTGATCTGTTACTTCACCGCCCTATGGACCCGACATTTTAAAATTGCCTAGAAATTAGGGGTGAAGAAGAGAGCTGCTGCATCTCTAAGTTTTGTCTACCTGTGAGTACTGCCTCAGTCTTACTCAACTGGCCGTTCTTTGCTGTATTGGGTAAAGCTCACATACATGTAGCTCATATAAAGCAGCAGCACTGACAGCTTTTCTTCCTTGTTCTAGTTCCTCAAACTCTTCCGTGCAAAATGATTAAGTTTTCTCTACAAATGTTTTAAGACAACTGTCCCCCACAGAAGCTGATATTAGGTATATAATCAATAGTTACGCTTTCCCCCACAAATCACTTTTCACATATCCGCTCTTTACTTAGTGTAAGCAGTTCTTACATGCCAATTTAAAAGTCAATAGACTACAAGACCCCTTTAATAAGCACCTTCTGTTTGTGGTCACATGTTTAGTAAACGGCAACAGGTATTTCCTGGTTAGACACGACTACAACATCACTAGTTACTTTAAAAAAAAATTTGTATAGAAATTTTGATCCATTCCTTCCTGTTCAATTTTACACTCCTGTATTATCTTTTGCTTACTTTTTGCATCTAACTGGTTCACATGGTGATTCCGAGATATCATTCCTTACCCACTGACTTCACCTGACTGAACTGCACCATCCACTTCACTCTCCATGTTCTAAAATGTGCCTGTAAAACTCCAGCAGCCTACCTACATACACATCTGACTAAAAGCACCAAGACCTCCTACCTAGCATGAGGAAGATGCCTTTCATACTCTCTGCTCAGTACTATTCAAGAAAACAACTTGTCTTAGGTGTTTAGGTCTTGCCATGCACGAGCGTATTTTCTGTAACGGTGTCTAGCTTTATGCTTCTAATTAGGAAGTATGAGCTACGTACTCCAGCCATTCTTCCAAATAACGGGAGACAATCCAGTGTTCTTTGCTCCTTCAATCTGCATTTCATTGTACAACACATCTCTATGGTACCTATTCTTTAATATCTTCTCCAAATCAGGAAAATCATTACCTTTTTTATTTAGGCAATTCGCCCATTATCAAATTTAATGTAGTATTAACTGTATGAGGTAATTTACAAATGCTAGGCACCCTTCTATTTCCACTCCTTTCTAGCCAGATTCAACCTCATACCTAGATTCTCAATTTGTCTGCAAATCTCATTCTAATAAAAAGTCAATTTTCAACATGCCCCGTGGCTTGTAATTTCCTCTTCAATTTCACACTCACTTTAAGCCACAGCAGAAAACAACGCCCCACATTCACGCTCCTGCAAACTACCTTGCTTCCTTCCCAACTTAGGCATTTTGGTTCTTCCTATGTACTTTAGTTCACTTCTGCTTCTCATTCTTGTTTCTCAATGTCTTTTGTATTTTACAGAAGCAGTGGGAAGTTTTAAAATGTGTTTTCAGATGGCTAACATTAACAGATCTACTGATATCCTTTGCAGTTATTAGGAAGTATGCCATTTTACAAAGAAACAGTGCTTTTTCACCTAGAATTAATTTTATATCACTTTAACTCTCAGAGGAAAAAAATAATAGGACTTAAAAGCACATATAGCACCCATGGACTGCAAGATAATCTGTTAACATGACAAAATGCAATGAGATAAATTAAAGAAAGACTTTCTGACTTATCTATTGGTCAGATCATTAAAGTTAAAAGGTTAAATTAAAAGGGAAGCCTAAAAGCAAGGTGTTTGGCCCACATCATTGGGCTAGAGATCCCAAAATTGTAAACTCGGATAAATTACACTGGTTGTCTACCTCAACCACATATCATAAGCAAACAGTCCCTCAGCAGGGGCAATGGAATTGGACAAATACACTCCTGTAATACTTTTTTCAGCTAATTTCCTAAGATGATAGGTGCCAGTATCTTACACGAGGTTGCCAAACTGAGAAGCATAGATACATTGCAGTCTGCTATCACCACTAGCAAGGCACTAACTCCGTAATCCAAGCTAAAACTCCTTGTAATATTAAGACCTTGAAAATAAGGCAGGGATCAGACTGCTGCAACAGATTACATATCGTAAGGGGTACGTGAGGCGTCACTACCTAGGAAAAATAAGAGTCAATTGTTTCATTACACACATCTTACGCCTTACGATGCTCTAACTTCAGATCTAACTTAAGACACTTAATTTAAAATCGTCTAGTTGCTTTTCACTTCTATCAGGTAATTAGTGTTCATTACAGTAACATACAGCTCATTAAAAAAAAATCATTCCTCCTTTGATTTTGGTATCCTAAAAATATCTCAGAGAATGTAAGAAAGCAAAGTTTCTAAGAAAGTGGTGATTTACTATGTAATTTGATGATACAGCTGGGGAAAATGGAATGTTTTAGGGGTCATTAGGTTCCCTATTAGGTTTATAGTTTGATGACTTCTCACTACACTCATTGCGTGCCTAAAGTTTTGATACATTCTTTTCAAATACACTTGCACAGAAGTGCAGAAAAGGCTAAGTTTGATAACTGTAATTGTTACACACTGTGAATTATGATATTTCAGAAAATTTATTTCTGTAGAATAAAGTTATCAACTAATAATAATTTTTGTATGGAATGTTTAAGAATTCTCCATTCATTCAACAAGATTTTATGTTAATAATACACCTGAACAAGCTAGAATTTCAGAGAGATTTTACTTTTTAAAGGGATCCTTGAATATCCATTTAAAAAAAGATGCAATGCCTCTAGAAAGCAGCAAAGGTCCCTTAAACAGCCTCCACACTGACTTGGCAAAAAGGGTTAATAGTCCAAATGAAGACATCTCAGGACCAGAAAGATCTGCTGCCCTTTTGAGTGGTCAAATTAATTCAGAGACCATGCATTAATTCCTCTGATTTTCTAGTGTGGAACTGGTCTAATAAAGGCTTTCCCCAAAATAAAGACAGCCAAACAAGCACTTCTCCTAAGGAAAAGGAACACAAGTCGTTCAAAGAGTAAAAAATGGTACTAGAAGATGTAACTATCGTACAGCACAATCTTCTTACTGTTACAATATTAGCACAAGACTAGCTTGACCCATCAGCAGAGGACAAACTGTTCTTAATGTTTCGTCTCCACAGCTGGAATGTAAAGAGTAATTTTCCAATAATCTGTTGCAAAAAATGGCCCAAGGAATGGTTCTCAAAACCATTAGATTGGTCCTAAGTCTCCACAGGTGGCTAGAGGCTCTAATGTTTGACCAACAGTTGTCTTGTCACAGGAAAACAAGAATCAGAAATCTAAAAACTAGCAGTGGAGAATAATGCTCAGGCACAAGTAATACTCTGCAACTGCATCGTAGCATCAATTTGCAGTTGACAGGATATATACTGTGTTACAAAAAAAACCTTACTAAACCCAAACCAAGCGCACTTGAACTACAATGCTACAAAAATAATCTTATAAGGAGGGGATGTGGGTCCTGGCTTTGCCGCCATGGATTTCCTATAAAATAATGAAGAAACACTATGTCAGTCATTTACTAATCCAGGAAAATAATCTGCCTCAGAAATGTAAGATTAACCTAATGACTGAGATGGTTTTGTTCTACAGCAAGGAGATATTCCAGCTGAAGTTCAGAGAATTAGAGTCTTTTTCTAATACAGGCAGCTGCCCTAATAAAAAAAATCTTTCATATGTCTGTCAGAGGTCGAGGAAATTCTCTACCATTTCTTTTCTGAGAATGCATATTCTTAATCACAGTTACTGAAAAGTCTCATCTATAATGTTAAAAAAGGAAAGACTATATTGTAAAAGTCAATTACAGAATTAAACATCCAGATTTCTCTTTTGGCAATGAAGAGGAAACAAAATTCACTATAAAAGTAGCATTCAGTGGTAAGAATCAATAGTTTCCTTCAACATATGAGTTTTACTGTAGGGTCTTCTCAATATCTAGTTACTAAGTCTGGACTGATCACAGCCAGCCTAATCCGAAACCACATAACAATGCAAATCTTTTTGGTTAAAGACTTGATCCAAAAAACATCGAAGTGGATAGACTCAGTACAACTATTCTGGGACCTCTGTTTCCAGAATATTTGAATTTGAGCGTAATTACTATCCCAGCTAATCAGATTGGTTAGTACACTAAAAAACAGGTTTCTAGAATATTTAAATACCACACTGCTTTCTCCACTTAAACAGTTTTTCACAGTGGCTTCCCCTTCTCCATCCCTTTTAAACTTCAGCTTGATGCCTTCAGAGGTTAAAGCTAAATAGTGTCCATGTAGAATTAGGCATATACTAGGAAACTATTTAAGACAGCAGGGATCCAGTCAGCTTGATAGTTCTTCCCCTTACGCCTCAAACTCTGCATTTTGAGGCTTTTCTGCTTTAACCAATGATTCAGAAACCCAGAGTAAAGTGTTCTAAAACACTGTAAAAAAAGAGCCTCTTCAGTAGACGGACAGCAGGTAATTATTTGATTTGGACCATGAGGACTTTAACTGCTAGGATACATGCATTGTTATGTAGAGAAAGACTGGACAGAAAAATACAGAATACTTTCAGACAGCATTTGCATTAAAGAATGTTGCAAATTGCCTGCCAGTTTCAAGCACTGCATTAAAAAATGGTATGTAGGCTCTCAGCTGATTTCTTGCATCTAGTTAGCACAGAAGCACACAAGGGATCTCAGAAATACTAAGATAGATCTCTCTTGTTTGTTATATTTGGCTGCTTTAAGCTAGGATGCCAAGAGCAGCATTTGGTCTGATGTAAAGACACTAAGCACACAACAGTAACAAGCCACCATCATCTGGAAAAGCGACACATAACTAACACAGTAGCTTAACTGATAATCTCTATCACTGGCAGAAAATATTTGGTTAAGTACAGAACAGAGAACTGCTACTAAAACATAATGTAAACTACCTAAATTGGGAAGATGCATCTCACTGCAAGGCAGACAAGGTTCCCAAGAAATGGCGTGAATTTCCCCGCATTCAAATTTTACCCTAGCGTTGGAAGACAATGGTGCTTGACTTGTTTTTGGTGTATATCATCATGGTGATGCAGCATCCTTAAAAAATCCAGTCTGAAGATTTAGCAACATGATGAAGCATCACTACAAAACCTCCATGATTCACTGAATCAGCCAGCGCCCGAGCAGAGAACTGACCTTGAATATAGATTGTAGCAGAAAACTCTGCTCACACAAATGAAAAATGTTATAGTATAGACAGTTTTTAGCAACTCTGCCAGCCTAGGAGAAAGGCAAAACGCAGATAATACTACCGAGTTCAAGTAGGTTAGTGCAACTTAACACTTGGTCAAGACTTCTATGCATTGGATGCACAAAAGTACAATCCAAGAGCAATGAAAAATGTTTGACTACGAAGCTTTTGCAGAAATAACAGGCTGCTGCTAAGTCTGTCATGCAGACTAATGATAAAACCTCAACAGTGCTGTGTCTTCATTTGATTCAGACCAATGATAAACAAGAATTATCAAATTTAATTATTTAGAAACACCCATATTTTTCTCATTAGTAAATTAAAAACCCCCACAGATTAACCTTATTCTTAGAATTTCTGCAAATGGGAAAGAAAAAAAAATATCACAAAACTTTTCTGGGAGCAAAACTGAATTTTAGCAACATCAGTAAAATGAGAAATAAACATGTAATATCTAACTTTGTGCATTTTGGCTTTGTAAATAGGCAAGATTTCTTATGCAACAGTAATTTCTTTTTAACAGCTAAGACTAGTAGCAAAAACAGCAGAAACTTTGTGGCATTATGAAAAGAGAAACTTACCTCCATGTGTTTAGTGCCAGAAAAATATTTCTGCTGAATTAAAGTCTGTCAGCTAATTTTAAAGTTCCATAGTACTTCCTTTTTAATACCCATCTTTAACACACACAAAAAAGCATGTGGGATATATTTTTTAAGTATCAATCTCAAATTGAATTTACAAAAAAAAAAAAAAAGCAAAGCCTGAATAATGTTTAGTCACATCTTATATTGGAGAAGTTTTATCCTTTAAATTGTATAGTCAGTTTCCTGCTCAGGTTTACCAGCACTGAGATTTTATCAAGGGCAAATAGCATGGAATATTCTGAGGTTTTAAACAACTACTTATACTGCGCATCCTGCTCAAGTACTCCTGTGCAGAATTTCAGTTGACATAAATATATTGTTAACATTTCCCTGAGGAATGCTAGCTAGTGGGCAACAGTAACGGGCAAGTAACATATACTTACCAGGGCAGCAATTCCTTTTTTTAGGGAGTGGAGCAGGGATGGGGACACTGCTCCCTGTTAAATGTTTTAGCTTGCATCCACAGCATTTTTTCAGGTAACTTGGAATGAAAAACTCATGCATTGAGGACTATTTTAGAGAGCATTTTTACAAAGAAAACCTTAAGTAGCTAGTAGGGTTGTCAGGGGCACCTATTTATAAACATTTATCCCAGTCTATTTAAGACCAGTCCACTTGAAATTTACATTCTTCATTATAAATGAACCGTACTTTCTTTCAGTTACTTTTTATAAAATGATCAGTCATCATCACCACAGAGCAAGCATTTCTAGCACAATTTTAGAATTAGACAGAATTTACCATTCCCAAAGCCACAGTCAGTCAGTACTAGAATGATGAAATTCCTCTAGTGAAATTAAAACTGCTAGACTAAGGCTCTCTGTGTAAGGCTTGCCATTCTAATTCAGTATGAAGGAAATGTTTCTTCATGTATGAACTTGTCAGCACTATCAGGTTACGCACACAGACCTTCAAAGCATGCTGCTTGTACTAAAACTAATAATTACTGCAACGTCTATGGAAAATCTGGGGAGAGGGGTCAATTGACACAGCTAAGGGAAGGAAAGCTGCAAGCTAAACTTCCACCAGCAAGATATGTTACCAAAGCAATTTTCTGTAAACTTATTCATTGTCACTCATGTTCAACCTATATTAATTGCATGTTAGCAAGAAGTGCGTAACACCTTTTAGTAGATGAAAGCTTACATGTATTAAATCACTATCATTCTATTCTCCACAATAGTGACATCAATGAGAGGGCTTCTTACACCTCAAGTTCCTACACAATATGCTCTAATTACAAATTTATCTTCTAAGTATCTGTAATACAATACAAAAGAGTAAACTACAGAGATTAACTAAACCAAGTTTCAGGAAAAGTTTAAATGAAACTCATTCAGAACTGTTCCTACAACATACTGCATATCATAGGCTGCTAAATGTGTTTGTGTGCTTTACAAATGCAACACCATTACAATTTCACTGGCAGCTATGCAGTTGCATAAGCATAATTAAGACACCTTAAGAGAACCAAGATTTCTTTTGCAATAATTAGGATGTAAAAAGATTTGTCATGGGATTAATTTTGGATATATTTTTTTAAACAAAATCAGTAAAGTTACAGAAAGGCAAAAAAAGTTACAGTTATTTCATTACTAGGGAATCTCCCCCTCCTCCCACCATGTTCTGCCCTATCAAAAATTGCAAGCAGAATTATGACACTTAAATTCAAAGAACATGTCCGAACTGTCCAAAGACAGCTTCTTGATAAGCTTCCTGAGATCTCCTTGTCACCTGAAAGATGACTTGCAAGGGTGTATTGAAAGATACGGCCCACAGCAATACCCGATAGTCCACAAGTCTTATGGCAAATACACTTCTAATTCTGCCCATGAAAACATATAAAAATAACCTTTGGATGGATAGGGAGGAATGGAGAAAAGGCAGGCCAATACTGTGTTCAAGACAACAGAAGTAAAGCAGGAAATCTAACAGTCTATTTTTCCCACTCCTTTACATACTGCATCAAGTCATGTTTTTGCACTGAGACTGAAGCTGTATCTAATAAAAAACCCTCCATTCATTGTTATTTTAAATATATGCCACTGAGGACAAATTATTTTTGTAAGTTATGAGCATCTATAAACTTTTAAGTAATCTAAGTAAATTATCTGTAGACAATTTGCACTGATATGCTCACATACCCAGATTTCTATTTAGTATGATTTTAAAAGAACATTAATTATGCTGTGAGACCTTATTACATAAACACATACATGCACATCAAATGAACATGTATACACATACATAGTTCAAGAGATTCCAGAGGAATCCACAGGCATGGAACCTACAGCATGTCTTCATTTAACCACAAAAACTAAAATAATCAAAATTTTGTCAGTGAATTGTAAATGGTGCATTTGACTGTTGCTTTACCTTCCTTTCTAACTTTGGAAATGCTAAGTATGCTTTTTTTTTTCTTCTGATCCATCACTTGGTTAAGTAATATATATGTGTGTGTATATACTGGGGAACATGCCCTTAATGGAAGCTGCAGGGATGCAGAATTCGACAGAAATCAATACAACATTCGTTTCCTCCCCTTCATATAGCCTGAAAGCAGATTTGAGATGAATGGTATCAGCATTAAAATAGGACAAGTCACTTCATAGTTCAAATTCCAACTGAAACTATTTTGAAAATATGCTAGAACAGCTCCTAAATTGAGAGAACTTAACTGAAAGTTGTACCAGCACCCATACATACACTATGAAATGCCACCAACTATAGCTAACAGTGTTATACATTTTATTTCTCCAAGCAGTAGAGATAAACAGAAGATGGGGGGAGGGGGGGAAAGACCCTCTCAACTTTTTGTTCTTTGACAAGGCATCTTCCCCTTTCCTAAGGAAAACAAAATAAAGACCCAGATGCAACCAAGTTGCCCTTTTTGCTATTTGGTCACACTATGAACTTTTTAAACACGCTTAGTTTCATGTATAAATGTAGTTCCACTGAACACAATGAAGTTAGCTCATGTGCTAACTTCACCATGTCTGTTTTATCTACAGGACAGCACATACATAACCACATACTTGCCACCTCATTTTTGTAAATCTAATCCACTTTAATCTCTGAGTAGAGTTTATTTTTGTTTAAACGGAAAGAATGGTGTTTGAAAACCTATGCTTCCAGGAGGGATATCTGAAGGAAGTTGATGGCTTTGCTGCAGTCTGGACATAAAAAATACTAAATCAAACAACAGGCATAATTTTGCAAGTTTTCTTTCTAGTCCAAATGCATGACTTGCAAAGTATTTTTTAAAATGTATTTGATACTCATTCTCACATAAACCAAAACAGAAGTATCTGACTGTATATAGTAAGAGTTTGTTCTGCTATGGTCATGGATTAACATTTCAAAGAGTGTACAGTCATTTCTCTTTCCAGCTTCACACACTAGTTATTCCTTACTCTCTATCTCATGCACTAATGCAAACCATGGGGAACTGGAGAGAGTAAGCTGCCCTCATTAAAAAGTCTAAGTTTTATATAGTCATATTACAGGAATCAAATGAGGTAAGACAGTTGACCCTCCATCACACTACTAAACTTTTCACGTTAGTCAATTCTGAGGAACAGTTTGAATTAATAATGATAAAGCCTATATAATTTAGTTACATGCATAAGCTCTGTAACTGTTTTGCTGAAACACAGAGTGGGTGTGAAAGTATGAGTAAAATTACCAAGCCTCCTCAGCATACCAACAATTCTAGCTCTCCTCCTTCTGGAGAAAGTTGAAGATGTTAAAGCTCTGAAAGCCTTTACCCCAGCAGTCAGTCTACAAGACCTTTGATTACAGGATCTACTAATGGATCAGCAATGTGTGCTCACTGGAACTTGTGAAAACTAAGATTAGTACACAGACCCTGTCACAAGGCTTAGTGCAATCTGCTTCTAAAGGAACAGGTCCTGAACCAGATGAAATGTTTACACTTCAAGTTAGAAGTGAGTTCTATTAAACAGTCTTTTCTCAAGATGCAATAGGACTCCACTCTATAGCAGTATTACTGAAAACTGTCCACAAACTAAATTTAAAAAGAATACCTTTCTACTTACAATGCCTATCCTTAAAATGAAACATTTCTGTATGCCACAGTTCCAATGAACTCTGGAAATGGTGCCAAGCTTCTATGCTATGAACATTTGTCACTTCCAAACTAGTTAAACCCCAATATGGATCAGATTCAAATCACTGTAAGATCTTCTCATGTGTAGTTAACTGCATGTATACAATGTGCCACAAAAACACGTGAATGCTGCCTGTGCAATGGTACAGTTATGCACCAATGCATATTGTTTCTTCTCACTTTTGAATTGTTTTATCTAAGAAAGGAAAAATGTCAAAGCTTATGGTATTAGGTACACAACACTTCATTGCAGAAGTCCAAAATTGTTACTGGGTGTAAAGCACTTGTCACATTGAAGCCATCAGTGAGAAAAAGCACGCCCTAACGAGGGGAAAAAACAATGCACACTCTTAAACGAAGAGCATTTGTACTAACAGGACACAGGAGTGCCAGAACGAATGGCTTGCCTTCACAGAGTTTCTAGCTAAAAGAAGCCACTGTACTTCACCACAGCAGCGACTCAAAGCCTTGTTATAGTCTGCAGAGAGATTCTGCAGAATAAAGTAAAGCATTATTTTATGCAGTAGCACTAGTAGATAAAGTGTAACAGAACGTGTTCTCTCAGCCATCACGCTTCTCAAAATCTGAATAAAGCATATCAGGTAACTCAACCAGCTGACAACTGGAAGCTGGAAGAGATGTAGAAATGAGAAATTACGATTATAGTTCCCTCACCCACGTAGATGAAGATAACCAATCTGCAGCTAATGCAGGGTACACAAGAAAGCTACATTTTTACTTCTGTTTTTTTCAGGTTCAGACACACGAAAGAAGCTCAAGGTTGTTCCTGACCCAACACACATATTCCCCCCTCTAAATATCAATAGAAGGATCGGCAAATGACTTTGACAAAAGAAAGCACACAACGAGAAAAGTTTTCACTGTCCTCGTTACATTTGAAAGTGAGACTTCAAAAGTGTTGTGAACAAGAGTTTTATATAACTAACACTTCTAATGGGGATGTTTCTGTCACCCCGTGTGGAAAGAATACAACAGAACAGGAAGTAGTTCATGTTTATTCATGTGAAAACAGCAACACACTATAGAAGAGGGTTCATAGTAATCTCTTCATTAGGCATCACTTCCACTTCAAAAATTAAAATCCCTAACACTTTCTCATGGTAATTTTAATGATCAAATACAGAAAATAGAATTATAAAGAAATGCACTAGTGTTGTACCACACATCTTCTGAAACTACAAATGTCAATTATGTGGATAACTTTCTGATATTATACAACTTGTAGGACCACGGCAACTATGCAAGATGTACATGCCTGTATTTACATATTGAGTAGAAAAGACAGGAAAGAAGTTGCATTCACCTTCTAGTGCAAGTCTACAATAATCACACAGACAGAACAACATTTATTAACAGGAATGGAACAAGTCCACACATGAATAAGAAAAGATCATAAATAATACAGTTGTAAAAAAGATTTAAAAAAATCTGACTGAGGTAGTCAAGAATGTGCAGTATGGATGTTTGTACAGAGCACCTGTACGGCAGTTTCTCAAAAGCAGAAGTTTACTATGAGAAATGTGGTAGACTAGCAGGGTGGGCACAGATTATAATGGGTATGCCTTCCATTAAGAAATTAACAAAGATCAGCTAGTGATACATACAATATTTTCAGTTGAAAGTACCACTAAACAGAATCTCAGCCAAGAAGTCTATTCTACTTAGACTTCTGATCACTCCACCTTCATCCTGACAGAAGTCAGTTCCCATTTTTCCCCAAGCAGAAGAATTTTGGTGGTATACATAACAAATTTTTTCTGAACTCAGAACCAGATTAAAGTAAAAAGGGGAAGAAAATGCTTTGAAGAAACACAAACATTTTAAACAAAAACAATCATTTTTCTAAATGGTTTTATTTACATATTTCATATACAAGTATGTTAAATGATACATTCTGACTAGTATCCACACCAGTGTGAATTACATGAATTAAAGATACTGATGTATTGCATATGATGAAATGCAAAACAATCAACCCTAAGCTTTGGTCCCACCCTCTGAATCCTCATACAGCATCTGATTTGTTACCAAGACATCTAAAATTCAAAGTGTTCATATCAAATAGTTATCTGAACAAATATATCTAGTTTCATTTCTTTAGAACAAGCAATAACACAGGAGTCTTACTTGCAAAATTCGCAAGACAAAAAAATACATATTAACAGCCAAACACTTTACATGCACGTTACTAGCTTTGTATTTATTGTTTCTAGACTCGGGGTGTCACAACTGTCTCGTGCTTATGATTTTTAAATCTTTAATGATGGCAACCTTTCAACCCCTAATAACAACAGTTCAAAGTGACCAGGGTATAATGCAATATATTCAACAACAAAAAAAGTAAAAAGGTGTGGTGTGAACTGGCCTGAAACATTCAGGACAATTACAGATTAAAGTTTCCACTTAGAGCAACTGGAACTAAAAATTCTTTAGATCATTTAAAAAATGTTGCAAATACATGAACATAGTTTAATAAATGTGCTTAAGAGGATTTTCAACCTGGTGATTTCTCAAAGGAAACTAGCAGAGAAAAAGGTGACAACTTCAAATGCTTGCTTGAGAACTACTGAAATATTTACAACACTGGTAAAGTAAAAGTTCTTTCAAGTGCATGAAAAGCATTGTCAAGTCTTTCTGTATCTAAAAGATGGTTCAAGCAGTCGAAGAGACAAAGGAAATAGTAAGAGACAGCTGGGCCTATGGGATCATAGGGTATTACATCAGAATTTATTTTTACATTTCTGTAGCACCTTTTAGCCAGATGCCAAAAGCACTTTAATCACTAAAGTGAGCCTCACAACAACCCTGTGAGGTAGGTAGGTATCTGTTTTAATAATGGCAAAACAGGTTAAGTAACTTACCCAAGAAGACACAGGAAATCAGCAGAGCAGGCTAGAATCCAGATCATGTCATCTATGAATTTAACATTATGGCACATGTGGGACTGAGACTTACATGCTCCTTTTTAAAACTGTGAAAGAGGCACTGACATGTGAATTGATTCAAGTTTTCTGGAAGTAGATTTTTATGGGAAAGGTATCAAGAGAAAAATGTGCTTTAAGCAACTAGAGAAAACAAGAGTCCGAGTAAGAAGAGTGACATTACTGTACCACTTCCTAAATTTTAGGAGATGCAGAATAGCAAGTTAACTATTTTACTTGCTAAAATACGTATCAAAAATAGACTACAGTCTGTCAAATCCACTAAACAAAACTCTATTCTCACAATTCTTAAGCATTCAAATGCTATGACCCCAAACCGGTGTGAGCTGGGAGTTGTTTCATCCAATTCTATTATTTCTATGTCCTGCAACTGCTTCTTTTAATGTTAGAAGAAATAAGAACCAGTGTGAGAATCAAAATTTTTTGACCAATTCAAACTTTAATAGTAGAGTTCCCATTAACAAACTGTCAAAGCATGCTCTTCCCAGTTAATCTCCATGTTCTACTAACTACCAAACCAGTCATAAAAGAGAGACCAGAGCATATAAATCTGTGCTTGACACATAAAATGGAAATGTAAAGCATTCAGTTACTTCAGCACAGTCTGTATATCAATAGCAATAAGTTAGATGATACATTAAGTGCTGAGCACTGCTTTACACTGTATTCTAAGTCATACATAAAAAGGAAAACAAGAGGAAATCACAGCAGTAAGGCCTGCACTTAAGTTTTACATTTCAAAATGAACTAGCATATGCAGGGAAACAGTTATTGTTCATATAGATTATAAACAATGATTTCTACCTGAAGATTGGAAGTGACTAAAAAGAACACATTCCTCAAGTTAGGCAAAGGGAAATTTAAAGATTTCTAACAATTTATAAAGAACACAATTGTTAAAGGGCTACTTCCTCTTTTGTAAGGCCATAATCATAACCCTCACCCTAGCTCATCTTCCAATAACAGACCAGCACTATGTAATGATATTCAGCTCAGATTTATGTTGTTCAGAGGACAAAATTACGTAGTGAAAGATGACCTGCCAGAAAACAACCCCCGCTTTCCTCTCCCTTTTTGTCTTTCTGTGATGCAAAGAGCAAACGTTATCATGTAAAAGAGGAAAGTGATATGCTTGTTTTGACATCAGGAAAAACACAGCTTACAGATGACTGAAGATTTAGCAATTTTCAGATTTAAATACTGTGGCAGTGAAAGTGAATCAAAAGCAATGCTAAACAAAGATTTACCACAGGCTACTTCCCCAAACTCAAGGCTGGAAAGATCTATATATCTGAACCATCCAAAAGAAACTTTCTAGCAGGAGGAGACTACTAAGATTTCCAAGAAAAAAAGCTTTTGGAAAATACCTTCCCTATATTCCTTGTACATCTTAAGGCTGCAATATAAGAAGCCTCAAAACAATTTCTCTATCTCAGGTAGCCTTCAAAAATTAATTGAAGTCTTAATTTATATTCAACCACGCTGTTAAAAGAACATTTGAGAAAACATTTCATTTTGAATTTACTCTCAAGACAGGACTGTACACATGATATACAACTTAAAACAACACTGACGACAGTGCCCAATTGTGTGAATATATATTTTTAAGAGAGGAATTTGGAAATAAAGAGTTATTTCAGCTTATAGCTATAAATAGTTACATATACTAAAAAAGGCAGAGATAAGCATGTTGCTTTTTAGTTAAATCGGTCACTATTTGAGTTTTGTGAGAAGTTACTGGAACCAGGAAAGAAAAGTTGAAAATATAAGTCATAACTGGTATTTTAAAAATTTGCCTTTTAAGATGAAAGATAAATTTCTAAAAAGTAACCTCTTAACAGTTCTTTCAAATATAACCCTTTTCAAGTGTACCTCTACCAGAACTCTATGGTTCTCGTTTTTCCATTGTTATGAATAAGAGAATCATATATTCCATTTCTCTTATATTTGAAGTGTAGTTATAGGCAGACACATGCACGCACACACACACACACGTGAACTAGTGATCTTTATGCCAATTCTTTCCTTCTCAAATTTACCTTGTGTTACCTGGTTACCATACCTGCTGGGTAGAAGCTGATCTTCATTCCTTGAAGAAGCACGTAAAAACTATACCCTAGACTGTTTTAAGCTTTGCCACTGCTAATGTTTCTAAATACTACTAGATTATAAATTAGTTAAAATGTATCAATTAAGGGAGGTAATGTCTGTCAATTCATCTCTGAACATGGTTCAAGACAAGAAGCCTCAGACAAGAAGCTTTACACTGGTAACAGTACTTTCTGCTGAAAGATCTACAATATAGTACAGGCTTTCTGAGGTGGTCTTACGCAACTCAAATTTGAGGCATGGGAAAGATAAAGGTTTTAAATAAGCACAGAAATCAGATAACGTAATCATCAAACTAGATTCAGTTCTAAAGACTAGATCCTGTAGCAAACATTGCAGGGTACAAGAGGCTAATGGATTTGGCTGCAGGGTCCCAAAAGGAAAAATACACATCTGTATGTGTTAATGCATTCACAATCTCCCAAATACGTCCAGTCACCAACATTCCAACTACTACTACAAACTACTGGAAACAAAATAGTGAAAATTCTACGATATTTAATTAAGTAATATTAAATTTAGGTTGCACTATTTTGCATTGTAACATCTTACTATAAACTGCAATATAAAAATTTGTTATATTGCCATTATCCCAATTTTATTTAATAATCTTCAAAATTTACTGCCAGAACATATTTGGATACGTAATTTAATGTACAATAAAGTATGATAACTATACAATGCAGTTTTGCCACTCAGATTGCTGCTTCGCAATTGTCACATAAAATGGAAAAAAATTTAGCTATTTTCATTTCTCATCTACAGAACACAGGTCCCCACCCCCGTAGTTTAGCATGTAGATCTGTTTCTTAACAAAAATGTGCAGCTAGAAGATGCCCGCAAAAAGCATGTGTATTAGTATTAAATATCAGCTACATAAAAAAATAATAAAAATACTCAGATTATACAGTGCATTTCATGGCATGTCTTTAAAGACTGTTTAAATGACCAATGCACTTAGTGGGAAGTTTTATATAGTTATGTAAACAATCACAATTTTGTTCAGATTTTTGGAAGCTAATGAGTTGTGCTAATGCATTTTCCCCAGCATTTTCATTCCAGAAATCAGCTTCCATCCCACACCCTCCCGGAAAACACTATTCACAGAAACACTCAATTCCCTAAGAAAGCAAAAAAATTAGAAGACCCAAACATTCACAGAAAGTCATTCAAATAAGTTGGTATGTATAAATAAAAAAAAAAGTCCTCTAAATAAATGACACGGGAGGCAATAAATTGACACGACAAGTAAATAAAAGGCTAAAGCACTCCAATACCATTGAAACGGTTTTAATGTTGTTGCAACTCCATAATGCAACAATCATCAACTCATAAAAGACCCAATACTTTAGAATTCATTTTAATCACTCCTTCATACCTATTTTACAAAATAAAGGCAAGCATATTTAAAATCCCCTTTTCCCTAAATATTATGTGCCTATCTTATTTATGCTTATGATAGTATAAACTTAAACTCCTATTAAATGTTATATAAGAAAAAAATGTAAAAATATTAACCTCTGCTTCAATGTACAGTTTCCAGAATCTGCCAGAACTGGGGAACTGGGCAACAAGGCGTTCATAGGTCTTCCGTGCTTTGTCTATAGGTTGATTCTAAAAATTGAAAATCAAAACAGCATTTACAATATTATGATTTATGTAAATGAATATGCTGATTTTACTCCAGAACCAAATAGTGCGAGTGGACCATAGATAAGGAAATGTAATCCTATGTCACTAAACCTGTGCCTCTCGAATGAGAATGCTCCAAGCGTCAAGGTCATATGGATTTTCTTCTAGTTTCTTTTCAGCTTTCTTCACTTTTTCTGGGACATACTCAGCAGCCTAGAAAAATTAAAAAGAAGACATAAGAGATCACAAGTAGAGTTTGAAAAGTTCTGTTCCCAGCTACAAAGTCAAGCTAATGACAACATTCTGACAGTGTAACATTCCAGATCTCAGTTTTTATGCTGGAGTTACTAAACTGTACTTTTATCTGGAAAACAAGTTGTCTCAGTAAGATAAGGCACTCTTACCACAACAAGTTCTACATATTTGGTGATCCAGCAAAAAGCTAGACTAAACTGACTAAATGTTTCTAAAACATGAGAACAAATCTGAGCTGCCAGAAAATTTACTGCACTATGAATTTTAAACAGATTTATTGACCTGATACTTTTAAGATGGAAAAAGTAAATCCAGACCAATTTTTCTATTACAGACCTCAGCCAAACAAATTCAGGTTGCTGCATGAGTCACTCAGTATATGCAGGACAGTAAGTATTTTGTATCACAAGTTACAGATTTAACAAGAAAACTAGGAGATGGCAGTTCTAGCAGCAACATATACATGTTATCCAAGCACAATTTCTTTGTTAACTTTCTGATCTGTCAATCAGAGTATTCTTACAAGTTGCCTTCCTGTAGCTTTGGCACTAACTACCTTAAACCGCTTTTTTAACACTCAGATATTCATATTGGAGTTTAAAAGCTTTTTTTTGATACCAAAAGCTTTACCAAACTGAATGTTAACTTTTTAACATAGTTTACTACTGTAGTATAGGTTTAAGTGTTCTTTTAAAGACTTGTGGAAATCTTAGTTTATTATCTCCAGATTTTTTTTTCTAGATTTAACACTGTTAGCACAAAGTAGATGAAAAAAATTACAACCTGATTATCACATGCAGACAAGCTTTAAAATACATGCTTGTTACAACCCTAAATGATACTAAGTTTTTTATTAAGCACGAAATATTGTTCTGACCTGTACTCCAAACAGCTTATTTACTAACTTTCTAAACTTGACTCATTTTCAGGCAGATGTTAAGCAGTCTCAACTCACACTATCAAGTAAATTCTTGCCTTCATGAGATGTAGCGATAATAACCTGTAAATTATTACTACAAGATCTTTCTTGTGAAATTTTACAAGTTAGCTACATAATTACTGTTAGAACATAAGAGTCTGTATTGCACAACGTAGCGACTGACTTACTGTACAGAAAATTCTAAAGAAACCTGTCAATTGCTAGAAGACTATTTCAAGGAAATAATTTTAATTCTTAATATTGGATCTAGGTCAATACATAGCTCTGAAAATGAAAAAGACAGTAAACAGGACAGAGAGAACTAATACTCCTCTCTGTCAAAGGTGCCATCACACACATATAAAGGGAAACGGAAGGTAACTAGATACTACAGAGGTATGCCTTCTAGTAAAATTAACAAGCATCACTATTGCACATCACTCCTGAAGGAAAGCACGTGTTCCAAAAATAGAAATCCAAGGTATTATTAATGAATTTTACTGGAACACCATTTACAGTGGCATTATATGAAGATAAGCTGCCAGTGAACTATTGTACAAAACAGTGACTTAAAGAAAAGAAAAAGCTGGGGCTAGCAAATGCAGTAAGCCTGAGTTACTTACAAATATCAATTTTATTTTCAGGAATGCCCTGCCCCTTTGCTTTTGTCAACCTCTGCAAATGCACTACATCAGTTGCTTGTGTTATACATTGCAATTCAACTTTATCATTTAAAAAAGCTACCATATTTTTTAATAGTTTTCAGCACTACCAGTTTTTGTGTCAGTCCTACTAGCAGGATATAATTCAAGGCATATCCCTTAAAAGACTTCAAATTAAATTTACTTATAAAATTAACAAATGATCAAAGATGTTGCAGAACTGTTAAACCGACATGTAATAGCAGCCGTGCATGAAAGGGAAAAGGAAAAAAATCAGTAGGAGGGGCTTTACAGGAGCTTAAAGACCATTATTCTTTGATTCAGTTTTTGAATCATTCTTAACATTAATTGCTTAGTGCAAAGCAGTGTAGCTTGGAAGGCAAGTATCAAGTCCCACAGTAAACTAAATTATAAAATTAATTTGATTAAAAAGATCAACTATTTTAGTAGTAATTCAGTTGTATTATCTCAAACCTTTCCATGTGACACACAAAACTCAGCTGATACTGCAGTGAAACAGTTACGGCTTCCAGGAATTTGATTTCATCTATGCAGATACAGGGCAATAAACTCAAAAAGGCTGAAATAAATTAAGCTGGTGAAAAAACAAATGCTGATAAGATGCATAATCATAGCAATCCTACATTAATTTTGTACATTTGATACAGGACTCCTAACCCATGTAAGTAGCATAATAAAATGTTCATTCTTTTATTGGAAAAAAAACCCCAAAAACCTTATTTCCTAAATTTGCAAATATTCACTTAGCAGCAGCAGATAAAGTGTCCATGCAGTTATATAAGACAAAAATTATACGAGCTCTACAGAATTGAAAATAACAATATGATCAGGGTTTTAAACTGGACTACTTGAAATTGCTTGTACCTTACATCATATGTAAGAAAACACCGAACTTCTGAGGGCCAGTGAGCGCTCCTTCTCCTGTCCCTATCCATCTTCAGGACAGATAAAAGCCATCCACATTTCAGAGAGGCAAACCAGCGTCCTGGTTATATCCGAGTCAAAACAAGGCCTCATTACATTGCACCTTCACAAATAACCACTCCTAATATATTGGAGAAATCAACATGTAGGATTTCCAGTCTGGACCATTTTGCCAGAACTAGGAGTGTGAGCAAAGATGCATTCAGTTACACATCAAACCTGTGAGAACATCTGCAAGCAAGCAACAAAAGGGAAAAAGGAGCTTGACTTTTAACCTAGCACAACTATAGCCAGAAAGACATTTGATCCCAGTTTTGAAAACTGCATGTTAACTGCACTCTGTGCTCAGTTCTGCTGTTATCACAGTTCAAGGGTATGTGGCTTTTGATTATGTATTTTTAATTGTACTGCTTGCACAACAACCAATATCTAACACTGTGAATACTTAATTCTTGGGTGTTTGTTCACTGCCATGATCCTGCCCCTAGATAAGCATTTTCAGTCCCTTCCTCTGGTTAACAGAGGCACTTAGTTAATCTCATCCTGTAACAAGCCAGTTCAGGGAGTTAAATCAGCAGAAAAATAATCCTATTAGAAAAGTGATTAACTTTCTAATGGTTCAGCTCCTTCATTTCAGGATCAGATGTGATGCAGAATAAAGGATGCAAAACCATACAGGACTTTAGCAGTCCAAACTCAGATCAGCTTAAGCTACCATAAAACCACCTAATCAGATAGATACTGGCTTTTAACTTGTCTTTACTGCCTGAAAAAAAAAAATCGTTGCAAAGAATTGTTGCATACAAACTGGAAAAATACTTTTTTCCTCCGCTTTTGATAACTGTGTTCAGTACAACTCCCACATAATCGGGCTCCTATCCCACAAACAACCCCCTGAAGGTCACAGAATTATTTTAGCACTTGAGGTTCCATGTCCACAAGTATCTGTTTTATTACCATCTAGTCTGACTCACAGCTTCCCTTTTACTATTTATGCACAGATAAATTGCAACGGATTTTTAGTTTCACACATACTAAGTGTGTAAAATTATCTTTATGATCTGTTTCCAGAATCTGAAAAGACCTAAAACCAAATTCTCCAACAAGTCTAGGAGCTCCTTCCTGCAAAATACATCAACTGCACAAAATCCAAATTTGAATTCAGAAAGGATGTCTGAGGGAACAAGAACAGAAGAAACAAAGCTGACTTTTAGTATTTACTAGAATTTATTTATCAATCACCTTCAAGGAATAATTATTGGTTTACACCTTACTGCTAAAAGCAACAGTTAACAGTTTTGCGAGGCCTCTGAGAATCAACCCTCATGACTTCAAAGTGCATAAGAAAAATACCTAGCCAAACACCTCTTTCAACTATTCACAGCACCTAAGGCACCCAATTGCTTAAAGCATCCTCCTGTTTCCACAAAAGGATCTTCTGTAGTGAAAATGAAATGTATTTAAACAGCTGTTCCATCTGTGAAGTGGCCAGTTTAAGATGCTTTAAAAACTACCACTAATTATGAAATGAGAACTTCTACAAACAGGACATATAGGCTGTTGTACACAAAAAGGCAGGAATTTTAATGGCTAGTTCAGTCAAATTGGTTCAACATCCAAAAGGAGTTTTACGTCCATTAAGATAGAAGTTACTGTTAGAAGGTTTTGACTGGCTGTTGCACAGTTTAGCATAGCCTGGACTGTAACAGACCCAATGAATATAATTTCAAATATATTAACACACATCTTAACAAGCACTGTTAGTTGTCCAGTTAGGTTAATTTACAGGTTTGTCCAGCCTAAGTTTTTTTTACTTAAAGTTAGTTACAGTTGTATGTGCACAGAAGTTTTAAAATCCTTTCTTCAGTACACATCCCTTCGCTACACTAAAGTTACACCTTATCAATCCTTGCACTTTCTTAAATCCATTTTTAATGCCTTGCCTTCTTCTCTTCTAGCACTAAGGCAATTCACCTGTGAACACAACCTTGAAAAAAAAAATTGTCCCTTAAGACTGGGTCACTATCAACAGATAAAACCCAGCATATTAATTTTAAGTAATTTAAAAAGGATACTTTTGTAAGTACTGCCCCACCCCCCAACATAATCTTGGTAGTTTTATATCTCTGAACAAATCAAGAGGGTTCTAGTAATGATTACCGTTCTTTCCTCATGAGACTATTTCCCAAATGTTAGCAGTTAGACAGACATATTTTCTGCTTTAACTTCTGCTTAGTATACCTGGAACTTACTGACCCTGGAAACACAGCTAAAATACAGATTATTTAAAATTGTGTAAAAATTGGAAAAAACCCACTGCATTACCAACTCAAGTCTTCCTCCACCAATCCTGGTGTTCATTCTGTTTACAACCTGTTCCTACAGTAGATGTAAACAGTGACAGTAAACCCAGTTTTACTATATATAAAACAATATGCTTTTAGGGGAGTTTCTTTCAAATGGTTCCTCCTGATACGTTAAACCCACATAATCTTGCAAGAATAAACTTTTGCTTTCAGTAGTGAGCTCAGTGACATCTATTTTTAAAATATGAAGCTAAAGTTAACTACAATAACATTTATTATTGCATTTAGAATTCAGAAACTTACATGATGCACTGGATCAGACACAAGGCATGAATGAAAGGAAGGCGTAGAGAGGGACAAAAGTACCAGTAAGAAACTGGAATAGACTGCTTTAGAGGTCTTTTTTTATAGTCACAGAGACAATACAAACATCTTTTTTTCCACCACTCAGCCTTGGACCAGATTCATTTTCATCTGAAGTAACATGCATCACAGACTGGGGTACGTATCTTAGAAACAGTTACAGGAAGCGTGAAATACAAATTCTAGCCTTAAAAGATTAGAAGGCAACTAATGCAGGGGTAAAGCAAATATTGCATCAAGTCTTCAGATAAAATTGATGCCTGGCAAGTATATATTTATTAAGTGGAGAAGAACAGTGGTTCTGCCATGGTAGAAAGAGGCAAAGAGCACAACAAATTTAGGTCTTGTTAGAGAACATGAAACAACCACAACTGCACTGTACCTGGTACAACAAAGCCTCCTAAACCCCAGCTGGGTCTTTAACCTTACAATACCCTTGCTCTCCCACCCTCCCTACATCCAACATTCCACTCTGTTCTTCCTTCCCACACTACCACAACTTCATACTTGCTGGAGACAGCATAGCAATTTGTTATTCACCTGGCTGCTTTTGGAAGTCCTCTCCAAACCCTAAGATCTGGGAAGCAAGAAGCAGACACCTCTGTGTGTCAGTGAGTCAGAGCTAACAAAGCTGACTGTCAAACATCTTTAACATTTGCATCATGCACTATCATGTGTACATCTTATGCACAACATCGATGCAAAGTAACTGTACAGTCACTCCCTTATACTGAACTATGTGACAGTCAATGAAAATGACACCCAAAAGCTCAGAAGCTGGTCGCAGAAGCAGCAGATGAAACCTGGAATAGGAAAGCAATCCAACCTCTGCTTAGCTTCGGCTTCCCACAGAAAGGAACATTTAAAACTGTAAGAATATTGTACATGTAAAGTAAAGAGAGCCCTTCAGATAGCACTAGGTTCCAATATATAGCAGCTGCAGTGCGGGGAAGGGAGCAAGGCATAACTGCCCCCATCACAATGCTTTGCTGTTCCTCCTTCCACAGAGGCCCAGTGAATTTAGGTCTATCACGCTCTATAAGGCCACAGTTAGACTGGCATCAACGCTTACTTAAAGTACACCTGCCTCACCACACGACTGGATGAGCGGTAGCCTACAGTGCAGAAAACTTCATGGTAGTATTGCTAAAGACACTGATATCAAATTATAGCCTATCTTAACATTAGGAGTAAGGAACAGAAGTCTGCCAGGGTAAGAAAAAAATAAATGTAGAGGACAACTTAGTGAAACTGAAAAAAAATTGATGGAAGGGCTGTAACTGACCACAACAAAATTAGAGAATTCTAGAAAACCAGAATCCAGAGGCCTTCATGAAGGGGATGGAGTAGGAAAAAAAATAATTTAACCCAACCTATAAAAGAGCTGTTTTGTTTGTTTGGTTTTTTTAATTTTATTTAAAGTGCACCCAATGTGAAAACAGTAATCACAATGGGTAAAAAGGATGAACCTTAATACGGATCGAAAAAACAAAATCCAAGCCATATGTTAAACTACACGCTTTACATAGGCTGCAAATAACGATTTGCAATTTTTGAATGATAAAACCCTCTGTGATATGGCATCACAATATTAAAGCTGTTACTTCTCAGAATAACTTTTACTTCAGTATGGAGACAATAACTCAAGCTTTTGCATATTAAATTCTCCCTTGCAAAAGAAAATAAAACCTAAGTCAGCACTGGTTTTCTTTAGGTTAAATAGTAACATATTACAAGCTACAGAAACACACTACTTCAACCAGCAGTTTAGTTATGCAATTTAAAGTCAATGTAATTTTTAAAAAAAAATATACTGGAGCAGGTAAGCTCAAATGTGAAACATACTACACATAGACAGTATCAAAATGTTACTGTAACATATTCTTACTTCTTTGTAGCCATCTACCTTGTGATAAAGTAAACCATTCTGAACAATCTGTTGCTTAAGCATACTACAAGTATACTTATTAACTTGACCAGCTTTGTGCATACAGGCTGGCAATTCATAGGATATTTTCCTAATGAGACAGAAACCGTGCATTTTACATTCTGAGCACTTCTCTTTCCTAATCCCCCCTCTCCCCCCAAACAGATGATCTTACAAAGAGTTTACACACCACCCTTTCAGAGTACAGGCCCAGACACACAGAAACATAACCTGTTTTGTAAAGACACTGACATTCTTCGAAGAAAAGCTTCTTAAGGGAGCACTAAGTCATCAGCTTAATTTCAAGTATTTTTGTAGGCTACATTGGCCACTAAGGCATGCCACAGTGTTATCAATCAGTCCTCCCTCAGTCAGAAACTTTCACCCCCACCGCTTCAATTAATACTGATTTTAAACATAGCTCTCACTACTAAAAAGACCTGTTTAGAGAAATTCTGCCAGTAAGTAGGAGATAGTTCATGGTAACACCAGATTTAAAAAGATGACATACAATACTCTGATTGCACCTGCCTAGAAAATAAGAAGTTATGATAAATACATATTTTAGCATATTAAAAAACCCAAGCCAAAACCAACTGTAGTTATTCCCCCCCGAGCAAGAACGCTGTACCACAAAGAAGATTCTTTATTAAGCATACTTTTATGGTTTCTAATTTAAAGATGTTTTAATAATGCCTTATTCTAGAGGAAAAGGGTATTGTTAGAGAGGCACACAACCTTATATGTTAAGCGTGTATGTTCAGCAAACGCTCACTCCACAAAACACTACAAATATATCAGTGTAAACGGCTTATCCGGCTTTCAATTTTCTTCCGGAGTGCGTGTAGTCAATGACCACGAATAAATGAGATCGGGAAGGCGAAGCTCGCTGGAGTGTCTATTGTCCACCTCGACCTACATCAAAGTTCGCTTACCAGAAACGCGAAGGCTGAGACAGACATAGTTTTCAGAGCATGACCGGTTGTACCGAGAGCGGACAGCGGGAGCGGCTCCGCGCACCCCCTTCGTTCCCCCCGCGCAACGCTTCGCTGACGGCATAAACTCGCGTTCCTCAAAATGGGTGTGTGCGGCGGGGGAGGGGAGCCCTTCGCCGACCGCGCCGCCGAGGAGACCGGCGGGGCTTACGGACGCAGGGAAGAGGCAAGGGCCGCGCTCCCGCGCCCCGGCCCCGCTCCCCTCAGCC
>NW_010972609.1:6995714-7031123 GCF_000737465.1 Haliaeetus leucocephalus
GCCCCGCCGGGGCCTGCCCAGCGCCGCCACCACCGGCCAAGCCCCGGACGGGGCCGCCCCCCCGCCGCGGCGGCCCTAGCCCCCGCTATTCCCCTGAGGGAGCGGCCTGCGACGTAGCCCTCCTCCTGCTCACCTGGTCGCCGGCCGCTCCCTCTCCGGACATGGCGTGTTAAAACAGGGGCTGGGGCACAGAGGCCCCAAACAGATTAAAAAACCCTTTAAAAAGCGCCCGGCGCTGCCGCCGCCGCCGCGGGCAGCTCCACCGGTCGCGCCAACCGCTGCGGCCCGGAGTTCCAGCAGCGCTAGCAACAAAATGGCGGCTCGGCCCCTCCGGTCCGGCTTTCAGCGGGGGCGGGGGGAGGAGCGGCGCCGCGCCGCGCCGCGCCGCGCGGGGGACGCTGGGAAAAGCCGGGGGCGGCGCTGGAGCCGCCGCCGTGTGGCGGCGCGCGGGGGGAAGTGCGTCACGGCGGCGCGCGGCGCTGGGGCGGAAGTGGTCAGTGAGCGCGTCCCTGAGGGAGGCTGCGATGGCGAAGGGGGCGCGTCGGCCCGGCACCCGCGGCGGGGCCCGGCCCGGCCTTGCTCCCCGGTGTTGTGGGCGGCAGGCCTGTCTCCCGCCGCGTAGGGGCAGGGTGAAGTGCTGGGGCCCGCCCCGGAGCCGCGAGCGAGGCGCTCCCTGAAGGGCGGCCAAGTAGAGCCCTGGGGGCCGCGGTAGCCGTAGTCATGGCGCTCGTAGGGGTCGCAGTGTGGGCCTTCTCTCCCATCGCTCGGTCCCCGTTTCCTGGCGGACAGCTTGTTGTTGAAACTCTGAAGGACAGCGGGCAGAAACTAGGAGGTTTTGGTGGCCTGTAGCCCTGGCCCTGCGGGCTCATCATGGCCTATTTCCTTAACGAGGCGTTGCCTCTTGAACAGTCACTTCTTTGCAGCAAGCCGACACTCTGCCCTTGGTGAGGAAGCATCAGCAATGTCTCCTAGCAGCAGACCCATCCCTTCCACCTCACAAGAGCTCTTGTTAATCAAGGAAGCAAGCTCACAAGACAGGCTAAGAGGTCGTTGTCTGAAAAGACCTCAGGGACACAGGAGGCAGTTACCCCTATATCTGCTTAACTTTATTTACAAAGTAATCGCCAGTCCGTTCGTGAGAGAAGGGCTTTGAACCAGCCACTGCAGAGAAACTGCTGTATGAAACAAATTCATTAAAGGAGGCTTGACAGATACCAAGGTGAAAGCTGACTTAGCTGCCTTCACAACAGCAGTGTAAGTGTTCTTAAAATTGTATAATACAGTCATACGTATGCAGAAATACTTGAAGTCACTTGATATGGGTTCCTTTCTGCTTCATCTTCCAAAAGTCACCTTCTTAAACCACAGTAATGTGTAGAAAGAGGACATAAGAAAAGCATAGTATGCAGTCTTTTCTTCTGAAGCTTGACCCCTGCCAAAAAAGGGAGCAGATAGTAAACACTTACTTGACCAATCTGTGGAGTAGTATTTTACTTCTCAGCATTGAAGAATTTTGATTGTTATTCTTCAGAAGTGAAATACAAACATACCTATCCATTTGTGTTGGTAGATATGCTGTCCTGTTCTCCGATTTCTTAGAGAATAGTGATTCTACGATAATAAGGCTAATTTGTTATTTCTTATGGGCTATTTCTTCCATGTTACAACAGACTCCATTCTGAAAATACTTGATATGTAAATACAATTTCTTTCAAAAAAATCTGCATTTCCAATTCATCAATGTAATGTTTTTCCATTTCCCATCTAGGAACCAATTCCTTGTACATTGCTTAAAGCAACACTGGTGAAACTTCTAATTAGATAATACATGTGTTACTTCACGTCTACAGAGTGTCAGCTATCTTAGTGGCCTGGTTGAAATTTTGTTCTAGTTCTTTGGGATTTTTGTTCAAGTATATTTCTATTCTAATTTTAGCTGCTTATGGTTTTGGGATTGCTGCCTTCAGTTTCATAAATTGATAAAGGTGGTTTTGAATGATGACAGCATCAATGACATCTTGCTTGTCCAATAGAATGAGTTAGTAAAGAGCAAAATAAGTGATGCCTAATGTCATTAAGACTTTTGCTCTTTACCTCCTATAGCCCCTCACCCCACATAATAAAATAATATGCTGTTTCTTAAACTGGTGTTCTTGATTTCTGTAATTCCATGCATAGAACAGACCTTGGACAAAAGCCCAGCTGCTGTAAATACAAGTAGTGCCTATTCCCTTTCTGTCAGGTGTTGCTCTGATAGTTTGAATGAACAGCAGCTCTAATACACGGTCTTAACTCTAATGTGTTAGTTGGAGAATATTAAAAGAAGCACTAACATACAGAAAGAAAACTAAATTTTAAATTCTTATTGATATGTTGTACCTTACCACTTCAGCCCTAGTAGCTTGCCTTGTTTTGCAGTTAAATGGGAACTTTTTCACAACTCTGTGGTAATGAAGGTGTTTATGTTTTGGTGTCAGTCTCACAAGGGGCAGTGTTACTTACAAAACCTGTGTGGAAATGATAGGTTATATTTCAAAGTAACTTTGAAAATGTTTCCTTGTCTTGAATTTAGAGTTTAGATTCGAAAGTGTTAGCTTAACTCAAGTTTTGCTGCGCTGTAACTTAAAATTGGGCCTCATACAAAAGTCCACTGGCTTGAGTTCAGTAGTGTTGTAAGTTTGTTAGTCAACCTATTTGAAAGGCTGATTTGGAGCTTTCTTGTTGATGGTATGAGAGCAAATAATGGTGATGCAGCAGCTAAGCTTACTACAACTACTTAGGTGCTAATTCTTTCTGCGTAGCTCAAATGCTGTTGTAGAACGTGGCTTCCTTCTGCAGCTGCATCATCTCGAGTAGAGTAGCTCAAGGCTTCTAGCCCGAGGTAACTGGAGCAGTGAAGACATGATTAGAGGCCTGTCTGCTTGGGAAGGCTGCACTTTAATTTTCAGATGATTTGTGATATCAAAGCAACAGGACATTGCTAATATGTACTATGCTGTAGTGATTCATGCTTAGTTCAGTAATTGACATGAAACTTAATGGCAAGCTATGAGTTAACAAGTAAACTATTGTGGATTATACTGCTCTGTAAGTGAGTGTTGCAGAAATTGAAAACAAATCTGAAACTGAACATGAATTGAAGACTACTATACCTACAGTTCAGTGGTACTTAAATATTTCTGCTTGGAAAAAAAATATGTGTCACTTAAAAAAACTGGAAGAAAATGAGGTCTTATAACAAATAAAATGTTGAACCTTAAAGCCTGCCAGGCCAAGATCTTGCCAAACTGTAAAGTGGAACAAACTTGAAAGGAAACTGCTTTCACAGAGTTGGGGCAGTGGTTATCAAATACAGCTGATGTATCTGTCTTCCAAGTGATTTTAGCTGCCACAGCAGATTATTTTTTAATACTAGTTATGAAATTGCAGGTTTTGTGCAACCTTTTTAGTGCAACTCTATGACCACTAAAAATATTGTTCAGAAACTTTTTTTTGAAAGAATTCAGTCACAGATATAATTATGTCTACTCAATGCTAGAGAGAATGTTTACAGCTCTTTGATTTGAATTGCCCTATTAATTTCTATGTGTTAATGCTGAATCTCAAGCTACCTTTGAATGCAGAGGATGCTGGGAATTGTCCTCCCCACTTCATCATAGTATTATTGGAGGCTGTGTCACCCCTCCTCCGAGATGGATTTCAGCATAGGTAGGGTGAAGAGAGGTTGACCTGAAAACTGAGAAACCCTGTCTTGCTATTGGCCAGGGTGATGGTGGGCCCTGTTGTTTCCTCAGCTGAGAGTTTTGCAGTACTTGAGTACCCCTATAGAGCCCATAATCTGTCCTTTTGTATTCTAAATTGACATCACCATGGGAATTCTGTGAACTAAAAAAAAGAAGGTAGTCTAAATTTCTATTCCCATAGGCCATAATTAAGAATTAAATTCATCTTTCTGCCAGACTGGTTTTGCTCCCCATTTGACATCTACTGGTTTAGAGTGAGGTGTGTCGTGCTAATTGGTTGCATCAATGGCAAAGATGAGGAAGGAAGCAAAACCCCAGCTAACAAGCTTTGCTGAGTTTGTTTTCTTGGGCTCTGCACTGGTACTGCTGGAATTTGTAGTGAAGAGTGAAGCAAGCAGCTGGGGGTATTTGGGTGGTGAGGAGGAGAAGGCAATAGTGCTCAGCTGAAAATGGTATCCTGTAAGGATCTTTCAGCTGACAGGAATGTCAGTGTGTGAAACTTTGCATGGGTATGTGACTGGTAGGAGCTGTGGCATCAGATCTGTTGTCTGAGTAATATTCTCTGAAATTAGTTTCTTTCTGGGCATTTTCTCACTCTGATCACTGTGTCACTTGCAGCACAGTGCTACAGAGAGCCTTTCTTTGCTCAAAATATATGATTTACAAGTGCTGAAGTAGGAGACTGGAGCAGTGAGCTGCTTGCTCATTACGTGAGACTCAGACTGATACATGCACTATGGGGTTTGGAATACAGAAGACCTTACTATGTCAAAATGATGCAGCCTGCATATTGGATCTGTTGCTGCTTCTATGTTGCTGGATCCAATAGTGGTCTTGTTTATCATTAGCAGTTGGGGAGGAGCTGTCTTATTTCATTCTAGTTCTGCCTTGTTTCCAATTCATGCTTCTGTTGTCATCTTTCCCATTTGACTGCTGTAGGCGATCTGCGCAAGAAAGGCATGGCAGGCATACACCGTGTCTGTTGTTCCAGCTACCAGTGTCTGAGGTGCTGGTGGTGATCATCCCAGTAGAGGTTTATAATATGGAAAGTGCAGAGAGGGTCATGCGTCATGAAAAGTGTCTTATGTCTAGATTACAGGAACAGAAACATAAGTTATGACAGGAATAGCAAAGGATGAAATTCTGTGTCCCATGTTACCCAGTGAATTTGGCTTCATGATCACAGTCTGTTATGAAATTAAAAAGAAGAGAATCAGTGACATGCAGTGGCAAATTATATGGGTGCAATGCAATGAAAGGAAGGGGGTTTTTTGGAGAATAGAGAGAAATTTGTCAGGTTTTAAAATTAATGTATTTAAGGAGTGAAACTAATCTAGAAATTTAGCATATAAAGTGAATGGATTAGTGAATAGTAGAAAATAATCGTAGTGGATTGCATAGTTGCAGCAATGTATTTTAACAGTGTAATAAGATGTTAAAATTATGAATTGAATTCTAGCCTCCTCAACATCAATTCATTTGTTTGAATTGGCCATCGTTTAATGTTATTCAACACAGTTTTGCCTCATTTATTTTTTGTCAGCAGGTGTTCAGCTTTCCAAGAAAAGTATAAGCCACACGTAGACCAAACAAGCATTTTCTAAATCTTGCTTTTTTTTTACTCCAGCGTTCTTTCCCAGTATAAGTAGTTGTTCTCTTTCTATAACACTAGTTGGTGTTGTGGATCAGTATTAGTATTCATCAACGTTTATTTATATTACCTTGTGGATTCTTTGGAAAATTTACCTTAATGAAATGAAATCTGAAGCTGGATCTCTGTTTAAAATTGTATTTTAATGATGCAACATTAAGCAGTGAAAATAGTGCTGAAAGTTGTTTAAGCCAACAGCTGGATATCCTCAGAGGCAGGGTTACATTTTTTTCTTAAGATTTGTGGACAGATATTTATGGATGTACCATTTATAGTCTACATACAGCGAGTTCTACGTGCTCTGAATGCTTTGGGTGTATAGTATGCGTGCAGATCAGTTCTCCACTACGTGCACAGTCAGTCTTGCATGTCCAGCAGCCAATTCCTATGGCATTCCTGCATGCCTACCGCCAGGCTGCAACAGTGTCCAAGTGTCTGAAAATCAGAGAGAGACTAACATTCTCCAGTTCTGCCTGGACAAAATTTCCAGGCAGAAAACCAGAAGAAATCTAGAAAAACTCAAACTGCAGAACAAAGTTTAAAAAAAAAAACAAACCACCAACCAACCCAGATAAAAAATGCCACACAAACAAACGAAAAAAACAAACCAAAAAAACCACCCCAACAGAATAATGCTATTTGTGTACTGGCTTAAAGTGGAGTCCAAAACAAGCCTTGCAGCTAGAGGGATAAAGATGAAGTAATGTATGCAGCAGCACAGTTCACTAATTGCGGTGTTCTCAAATTTTTGAGTGTTTGACTTTGTAACCTAGTTAAAAATGTGTTTAATGACCATTACCATGGCTGGATCTCTTTTTGCGGCTTGTCCCTGTTGGCTTGTGACCACTCTGTGTCCCCAGCACTGTGACTCACCCGGGAGGTGGCAGACAAACACCACTCTGTCTCGGCTGGAAGTGTAGCGAGGGGACAAGCAGCACGTACCTGGCAGCTGCCCAACAGAGAAAATGGCATGGCAGTAACTTCAGGTCTTTTTATGTCTAGATTACAGGACTTTTTCCTGCCACATTACTATTTGACATCAGAAGCGGCTTTCTATGAATCCTACTGTGAGTCACAGCTTACAATGATGAATCATTTTTGAAGTATTTTAACTTTACCGTATTTCAGGAAAAAGTCATGCGCATCCCGGTTTTAAGGGTATTAATACTCAAAGGTAATAATAAGCACAGAAAGTAGAAGCATATGGAAGGAAAATAGAGGCATCAAAGGATGATCTGAAATCAAAGAGGGAACTTGCTAGTATTTAGCATAGCAGTCATCATGCAACAAATAAAAAGGAGAACAAAGTGAGGTGGGGCAGAACATACTTATTTGTAATCCGTGTTGCACACTTTTGCATACCAGTATTCAGCCTCAGTTGTTTTATAGTGTATGCTTATTCTGGTTATAAATACATAGGCAAAGCCTTTTAAAAACATAGTGTTGATTGCAGTTATTTCTCACTTAGGATCAGTGATACAAAATTTAGTGTTAATTGTGATTATCTGATATAATACCGGAGTGCTTCCAAAAATGTTAGTGATTAACTGCAAATAAAAATTGACTATCTAAGCATAGTGTTGCCTGCACTGAATTGCCTTCTACTTGGCTGAATAATGAAATCATAAGATGAGGGTAAAGTAAATTTATAAGACATTAGATGCTATTCATTTTCATAATATATTAGAATACATAAACACAGAACGTCACAGGTTTCCACCTCAGGCTGTTTTGGGTAGAACTCCTGTTTTCTTAAATACAAGTTGTCCACAAACTAGTAAGTTCACCCTGCTGACATAAATCCTACCTATTCAAGTGCTGTGTTTGTGCAGCCTAGAGAAACACAAAAGGTGCAACTGGCCAACCAGTCCACCTGTAATGGGGGTGGGGAGGTTGCTATGCGACTATAATATTTGATGCTTTACTTAAAAGCTCGGCTCCAGGAAACAAGGGTTTACATAAGAATCAATCAATCTTCTTTCTTCTAAGTTAGTTTCCTTCTGTTACAAAACAAAGCTTGTTTGTGTGATCCAAGTACATGGCAAACTCTCAGAAACCTGGAAGCAATGTGAAAGAAACCAAAGTTTAGGGTTGTTTTAATCTCCTTATTTTAGGCAGGCTTGACTTATGAATCTTGGAAATGCCAGTACCCTCCTGGTGCTGGAATAGCAATCACCCCCTCCTTCCACATTCATGGTGTACAGCTTGATCCACAAAATATTCCTTGCCTCAGTTTACCTTCAGAACCTATTGTGACTGTCCTGTGTCTCCCACCTTAAGCTACACTTCTGTCTCTAATGTAGCTATTGCCAGAATTTATGGTTATCAAAGTCTGTTTTGAAGAAATAACTAAAGTTTCTGACCTCTGTGCAAATCTCCAATATTGGTGTTGTTACCTAGTCCAGACTTAGACCTGCACGCTGCACTCAAAATAACAGCTCCCTTTGAGTTTATCCCTGTATAAATTTACCTTGGCAGATTGCGTGCTCTGTGAATTAAGGATTATGTTTTCATATTTATCTATAAAGCATCTGGGTACCATGGTGATCAGATCAGACAAGCAGGCAGTTAAATTTGCACTTAATGTTAACTGACAATGCCAGGGTCCTTTTCCATAAGAAGTTGGGCTTCTTGTTAGCAGAGCTGTGTTCTCTAGTAAAAACTGATTCCAAGTGTTGTGTGTACTGTTTTTTACTAAATTAATAGGGACGCAAAGCTAAGGAGGTGCTTTTACATTCTCTTTATTAGCTAAGTTTGTAGTTAGCAGTGAAGTTACTGCATTTGAACCTCAGTCATGATACCTCAGCTCAACCACCACATGCTATAGTAGAATTTGCTTTGGTTTTGTATTTCTGAAATAGCATATCACTGCACTTTGAAATCTCAGTTAAAGGAAATGTCTCGGCCTAAATATAAGAAAAAATATCCTTCAGGTCAACAGTGTGAAAAGTATTGCCTCTTCCAGGCAGGTCTAATTACGTATTGATTGTACTTAAATCTTACATTACAGATCATTTCATGTTACATTCATGCAGTTGTTATTTTTTTCCGTGTGTTATTTTTACAGTTTTTAAGTAATAATACATGGACGAGTGTTTACTCTGGAACAGTCATTTCATTTTATTAGCCTACGGAGGGCAACGAGGCAAAAAAGGGAAAGTCATGCTTATATATTAGCTCTTGTTCCAAGTAGTAACTTTCCAAAGACTGTCTGGGGACAATTCCTGGGGAAAATTCCTTCCTGATTATGGTACACATTATCACATACTGTTTGTGAATTGCTATTGCTATACAGCGAAGCAGTTAAAACCCTCAATGGTGAGTTACAAGACAGGCCATGAAGCAGTTCTTCTGATATTACTATAATTTCAGTTGCATATGCATGTATGTATATGTAAAATTACCCAAAACATAATGATCCTGCAATGATTTAACACAAAAATGAGTGCGCCATGGATTTTCATTATATTTGTTTGCTCCTTGACTAGAAATGATCTGCCTTTATTTCTCATCATTTGTTCTTTCCATTGCCACTGTTCTTGTGGTAGTTGTCCTGGTTTTGTTCTTTGAAGCAACAGAACAAGAGCTGCTGTTTATCAGAAGTATGCAGCCATTCCACTGTATGAAAAACAGAATTTCAATGCAAACTTGATCAAAAATGAATGAATTCCACAACTTGCAACTTTCCTTTTTATTTCTGTAATTTGTTAGAAATTATGAGCACAGAAGGATATAAGTATCTCAGCACAGTTTGGAAATGTCATCCACTCAGACATGACAGTAGGTTTGGGAATATTGTCAATACTAATTACCTTGTAAATCCAGTGCCCATTGCAACAACTGTAGCTTTCCCAGTTACAAACATATTGCCAGCAGATCTGAAACAATTTAGCATTAATTGTTTTCACAGAATGGTAGAAACATGCCTTTGGGCTATTGTTTGGATGCTAAAAGTACCAGGGAACCTTCTCACAAAGCTGTATGCATATAAAAACCACTGGACCTACTGTGGGTTAAACATCAGAATGTGCTTTCTGCATTATGTGCTCGTGTTCCTGAATGAAATACAGCCTATTTAAGAATCACTGATCTGTCAGAACAGAACCAGTTCAGTCCATGGATCTGTGTCAATGCAGTCTGACAAAGTTGCTGCTGCTAATGCTTTTGTGGACTTCAGCTCTAAAACAGCTTCTGAAACTTCCATTGCTATCCCCTTGTGGAAATGTTGCATGCCTAAAGAGCAACAGGTCTCTATCCTAGTAATTAGGGAGAACAGAATCTATTTTTATGTCGTGTAACAGACTACCCCTACATTAACTTTGTTACAACTAAGAAATTAATTTCGGGGGCCTCCTTTATCCTGTGATTCCCGAGATGAACAGAAAAGTTATCCCTTAATTTCTTTTGCATGCAGGCAAGAAATAACGTAGTATGCTGTGGTGCTGTATGTCTCGGAACACAGAGCCAGGCATCTCTATTTGTCTACGTGCTGGTGAGATCAAGGGCATGGCAGCAGCATGGAAACTCAATGGCATGGTATTATGGAGGAATATAAAAATCTTGTTGAAAAGCATGTGATAACTTCTTGACTCACACTGAAGACAAATGTTTAGGGAGTATGATAAGCTAACTGATGACAGTATGCATATGTGATAGACTGAAGGGTGACACCTAATAGTGTCTCATAAGTCATTTGCTCATCAAAGGATGTAACTGTGTTTAGAAAAGCTGAAAGACAGCAGGTTTGGCTGGTTGCATTAGAGTACTTAAAAGACTTAATGCATTGTGTATGTTATCTAGCTCAGTGTGCTTTTTTCAGTGGTATCTTTGTCCTCCCACTTTGCTTTTTGTTTCTTCTTTTGCTGTATGACTCATTTTTATAATATGCTTTTGTTACAATTATCTGCTGGTTTTCATAATGAATCCTATTCCTCCCTTTTGCTACTCTCCTTTTCAGGTTTGCTTTGAGAATTCATATGTTTAAAAATTCATAATCTTTTTCGCATTTTTCTCGCAGGAGCTAGTTCTTCATACTAGCTATCAGTGATAAAGAACCGTGCCTAAGCTATTTATCAAATCATTACATATCTCTTATTTTCCGAACATATTCAAGTCTGTAGGGGAATACACTGCTGGTATGCACCAGAAAAGTGAGAATGCTGTGAGAAGTCTAAGTTAATACCAAGAAGTAATGAAGAGAAATGCCAGTGTTTTAAATACAGTGGTAAACGACCTTTACAATCGTGATAAATTTTGAAACTGTATTTACTCATTCTCTCAAAGCCCTCAGAAGAATACTAGGGATTAAAAACTGTTAAGGCTTGTTTTATCCTTCTCCTTTGTACTTAAAAGTTACAGCATCTGTCACTAATACTCAAACAGAAGCATTGCTATCTGAGAGAACTAACTAGTTAGATTAAATACATTTTAAATGTCTATACAACTTTTTAAAATGCTCTAAGTATATCTACATGCATATTTAAAATTGAGGAAACAACTGCAGTTTCTCTTTCCCAGCTGCATTTCATTTGTTCTGATCTTTGTATTTAACTCATATTAAAAAGGAGGACATATAGCACATGATGGTAACAACATAAAGGCATTTATAAAACCGAGCTATAAGGTGTCTGGGTGAAAAGGCAATTTCAGTCCTGGATCTGGAAATACAGATTTTTTTTTTTTTCTAAATCTGTTTAAAATATTTCATAATGTTAAAATACATTTTAGTTCAGACAGGCCTTAGGAGCTGTTTGGGCTGATGCTGTGGTTTCTGTATACTCAGGGGATTGCTTCTACATTTTCCTCGCATTTTGGTTACTTGACATAGGATTCTAGAAAACAAACGGAACTGTTGTTAACCAAATGTGGGAAGTAAGTTACATACATCTAAGGTGATATAGCATGTTGTCTCAGAGCCATCTGACAGAGCTTTCTGGTAGCATTGCCATCTATTTCAGTAAAACATCTGAGTGACAGTGAACAACAAATGACTGAGATTCCAATAATGTGAGAAAGAGGAATAAAACATAAGCAACTACTTTGAGAGAAACTATTTTACCTTTTATTTTTGTGAATTCAGAAAAAATATTATTCCTAATAATTATCTGAATATATAGGATTCAATTAAAGTAATTTCTTTTGTATTTTAGAAAGATTTTGAGTAAATACGTTTTCCCATTATATTCTGAGAATTAAAAAGGTAAGGGAATACTTTAGGCACTTGTGAAATGATAAAATTCAGAGAAAAGTTTGTGTTAATTTTCTGTGATCAGTACTTGTAAATAACTATAGAATATCCTTTATAGGAGTTGTCCAGATTTTTTACTGGGGGTAAAGAGGAGATCTCATTAGTTGGCCTTATGTGTAGTTCTTTTTAAGGACTAATGCAGTTTGTTTCTATTAAAAAAGGGCACATACTGAAAAAATTGTCTGAAATAATGTTTAGAATGCAGTGTCAAAATGTGTAAGAATTAAATCTGCCATAAGCAAAGGCAGATAGCAAGAGCTCCAGGGAAGACAGAGTAAGGAAAGAGTAATTTTGTAAATAAAAAAATATAACATACAAAGCTAAAATCTTCAATGTGTCAAAGCCTGTCTCTCTGTAAGGAAAGCATTCCCTCCTTCAAACCATAGGCACTCTTGAACCAGCACTGAAATTTACAGTCAAATCCATCTCTAAAGAGTAATGAATGCTTAAAATTGGAGTGTAATTTGAAAAATACTATAAAAATAAACAACAGCCAGACCTGGGGTCACCATTACTCAAGGAAGAAAAAGTCCAAACATGCCACCTGGAGTTTGTGCTTTCCACATGGCTATCATTTTATATTGACTGTTGGATCCTTATTTCTTCCCCTTAGATTGTCCTTGTCTTTGGATTAAATTCTGATCATAGAGAAGTTAATCACAAAGATCTTACTAGTGGACCGCTTTAAGGAATCACTTGTAATTTGCAGAGCTTTGGGTGTAAAATGAGGTTATAGTATATATGAGGTAGCCATCTTTTTCTGAGTGCAGTGCTGTTTTCTGCACATCAGATCTGTCAGAACCTGTAGACTGTTGCATTTGTCCCCTAATTGCAAGAACAATGTCATGTTGTCCCTAACAATTGCTATAAAAATATGAAGAGGTGCTGTAGTTGTTCTAGAGCAAATTGTATTTTTGACACCTATAGACCCTTCAGATCCTTTTAGGAACTGGCTATCTTTGAAAAAATCACAAAATCATTATTGAATTGGCTCTCTGGCCTGCATCTTCTGCCTGTTTCCTGAGCAGAAATGCAAAAAGGTTAAAAAAAAAAGTCATTCAGATTCAGTCCAGACTGGTATGGCACCTCCAGGCTGTTTGAGTAGGGGGAGAAGTAAACAGCTTTTATAAACAAGGTTCCAATTACAAAGAGCAAAAAGGTAGAACCAGTGGAAGACATACTAGCTTGTTTACTTGCTTACCTTTTAAACTTTCCCTATCAGCTTTTGGAAATCCTGTCACATCCATCTCTGCTATTCATAAAGCATCTGTCCTGCTTTTTTCATTGCTGTTTTTGCTACCAGTGGTATGCTTGCAGCTCACCAGTTCTTCATTACTATAGGCTAGCTCCATCAGCAAGTCAGCATATGAAATCCAGAATGTTGTTTGGGAACTGTAAAACTTCACTAGTCTAGTGGATACTGAGCTGGGATGTTTTCCTTGCAGGATCTTCCCTATTCTCTCTAAAGGCTCATAAGACTTTCTTTTTTTTCTTTTTTTTTATTTTTTTTTCCTTTATTTCATTTTTTCTGTCTTTTTGTCCTTAAGGAACATTTGATTTAATAAATTGCATTCAGACAGGGTTAAAAAAAAAAAGTAGAAGATACGTAGGAAAAAACCTCAAAACCCAATACATGTACTCTGGTCATTTCTCTGGTATAATTTGTGCCAGTAACTGTGTCACATTGCTCTGCACAGCACTAGGATTTGCACGTGTCATGGGTGACAGAGTCTACTTCATAGTCTCTTTGTAAATGCCAAGGTAAGAAGTAAACAGCCTCCTCCCAGACACTACTGAAGTAGCTTTAGGACTGCAGAGTACGTGCCATGGTACTCATTAAATTGTGCCCTGGTTTCCTCAAGTATCCTAGTGTAGGAGTTGTTACTGAGGCAACACAAGGACTACTGCGCAACTCCCATAAAAACAAGTCACTGGGGTGTGTCAGGCATCTACATACACATAGACAGTGGTTCTGGATTGAAAATTGCCTTTTTTTTTTTTTTTTTCCCTAAGTTAAGCAAATGGGGATGGAAATAGTAATGTAAAAAGAATGCTTAAAGGTTTTTTAAATCTTTGGATTTTATGTTACTTCTCTGTGCCCTGCTTTGGGTAGGAGAGAATAGAAATGCTGCTCATCAGCTGACCTGAGCCTGCATGAAGCTGATGGGTGGGTGGCTTTACCAAATTTGGCAGTCTTCTTACCTGTCAAGTCTGATACTGAAGGTGGAGCAGAATCATTCCCAGATTGGACTGGGAAGAGTAATTTCTTTTTTTTATATGGAGAAAATTCTCCATGGAGCACTAGTGTTTTGTTCGTGCTAGCCACGTGAAGGTGTGGAGCGACCCGAAGGATACAACTATGTTGTTCTAAACAGTTGTGATAGTTGAAGGGGTCTGCTGAAGTCACAGCTTTTACATTTGGCTAGAAATAGATAGGAAGCAGAAACCTTTTCAGTTAGCCCCAAATGAAAGAACAGTCCCTAGAGACAGGCAGCAGACACAGTTCTCTCATATTAAGTCATAAGTTGCATATAGTTGTTTGTCTAACCTTTTTGGCTTTTTGTGTCTGTACAGCAGATGTTAATGCACCTGAAAATAGAAAGTCTGAAGTTTATATATTCATCCTTGTTTCATATTTTAAAGCATGTGTGTATATTTATATATGTATGTATAAAAATATGTATACAAATATGTAAGAGAGGCCCCTTTAACAGTAATCCCTGACCCATTCATTTGCATCATGTACAGCTGACTACCATTGCTCTGCTCTGTTTCCCAGAGCCCATTTTGTATGTTAACATCCATGTTGCTCTTGCTGGTAGGATGGGCAGAGACTGTAACTGGAATTACAAGGCACTGACAGGCTTCCTGCATATGCCACCTCTTGGAAAAAACTATTTGCTCCTATCCTTCCTTGAGGCAGGGTATGTGTAGACACTGTTCTATGGTGGCTTCCATTTAAAAGTCCTCTTGAAAATCCTTCTGAAAGTATAAAAGGCAGGCAAGTGTTGTAAGTTGTTGCCTAATACAGGTATACCTCCAGGTGTGTTTTCTGCTCAAATCCTGTGTTCTAGAGCATCTTTATTTATAGTTGCTAAATGTTCTGATAATGGCAGCCTCAGACAGGTAATGTGAGAACTTCATGTAGTGGTGCTTGTTGGGTTAGCTAATTTCAAAATTACTTGTTTTGGCAAACTACTGTGTGTTGCCTAATACTTGTTCCACAGGTGCCACAAACGGATCCCAGAAATGAAAGGTTCCTTTGAAATGCACCCAGGTTTTTGTTAGTAGGATTTGGAGGAGTTTTGGAGTAGCTTAATTTGCCATGGTGATGATGTATGAGGGCACGTATTAATTTAAGACCAGCTTGAAAGACCTGGGAGGAAGCATATTTCAGTGAGTGTTTTAGCTGTAGTGTAAATGCCTGTTAGGAAAGGCCTCCAACCCAGGCTACTCTTCCACCTGCTGCTTGGTTTCTTCACCAGCTTAGTCAGTCAACACGTATCAGACTGTAGCCGTACAATAAGATGGCATATAGGCACTCCAAATGCAAAATCAAGATTAAAAAATGGAAGAAAAATAAAGGTTGAAGCACAGAAGTGCTACAAAGAGGAGAAATCACTCTAAAGACTCTGAATTACTGATGGTGCTGAGCTTGATTAGGCTAAAATTTCTTGTCATGATCATAAATGTATGTTCAAAATACGGAAACCAGCAGACTGTCAGGGATACTAACATGTGGCAGCATCCTTGTGTCTAAAAAGGTTAGGCAGAAACAAAATATATTCTACTCAAAGCACATGCAGAAAGAAAAAAAATGAGTATGATTGAGGGCTTTATCTTAGTGGGGTGTCCAAGACTAGCCTCTGTACTGAATGATTTCTGCATGGGCTGCTACATCCATTGACCTCCATGCACAGGTTTTATTGTACCAGCCTGTAGGTACAGGAGAAAGATTAGCTCTGAGAAACAAGTTTTAAAATAATTGCTTTAGAGCAATTTTGAAAGACTTTTTTTTTCTTCTATTCAACCGTGAAATGGAAGTGTCCTGCTGATGGCTCCAGCATATTTTTTAATTGAATAATTAACATGGATAATAGGCATACAGCAGCGTTTTTGTTGGTAATCACTGGATTTACTAATCTCCCAGAAGGTGGGATGATTCAGAATCTTTTACTGCCCCAAAATAGAAGATAATTAAAACCCTACATACACAACTTGAAATAGAATTAACTACAAGTGCTGAAGAGGAAAAATTAGAAAATGAGCTTGAGGGAAAAGTGAGGGGGGGGAAGAATGATAGTCCTAAGTACTAATAATAGTAAGGATACCTATGAAATTACATTTTCAGTATTTGAAGTTTTCCTTACTCTGCCACACTTCGCAAGTGACCAAGACTTCTTTCAGAAAAATCCTTTTTCTGTGCTAGTTTCTTAGCAGGGCTTTGCTGCTTGCTGCATTGTAGGTGGGCTTGGCTGGACTGAGAGCAGAGCACTCACAAAAACCATGTGGCCAGTATGTCATGGTTCTCAGGAGGGATTCAGAATGGTCACATGTGTTCATATAGAGTGGGTGTTATACTAGTCAGCTGCTGAAAATTATATGTGTAGTAGCTATCTGGTGAGCTGTGTCATGGTGAGAGGAAACTGTAAAGGTTTTTGTGGGGAGGGTTAGCTCATATAATCAATGATACTTCATTCCTGAAGAAAGTCTAATGAGCAAATACACATCCTGGGTGTACTGCATCATACATCTATTAATGGTGACTAGGAGTTACAGGCTCCAGAGCCATGCTAACATGCAAAGTTGCACAGCTTAGGTAAATCTTTGGTGTAATACCTTTCGTTGCAGTAGCGCAGTTCTGGATGTAGACCACTACTTACATTCTGTGTATCACTTACTATGTATCACTTACAGTCACTTGACAACAGGGGGGCTGCTGCTTGCCAGTGGAATTAATTCTCACAGTAACGAAGAACTAACACAAAGCTAACCACTTGCTCTCTCAAGTGCAAGAGGAATTATTTTAAGGTTAACTTTTCCTCCTCTGGAGGGGGTGGAAAAAGAAACTGCAGGTGACAAACGTTAGTCCTATCATTTACTTGCCTAGATGAAGACTGTCATGCTGAGGTGACTGGGCATAGGATGGAACCCAAACAGAATAGGAAGTGAGGTACTACTCTTATTTCCAGTATCCATAAAACAAGGCTATTAATTAACCTGTATAATAAGTACTCTTTTTACAGAGGTATAGTGGACACTTGAGACTTCACTATTCACTTCAAAGAACTGGTGATCAAGTTCACATTGGCACAAGCAGAGCAGGGCTGGATTTCTCTACACTGTGCTTCTCAGCCAAATTCTGTCTGCTAAAATACATGAGTGTTTGTTTGAAACATTATTTGCAGGCTTTGAAAAAAAGATACTGTACAAAGGCAAACATTTTTTGCCAATTTGCAGATGTAGCTTAACAGAAGAAAAAATGGATTTGGAACACTGCTTTCGATGAGAGGTCAGACTGGCTTTTGGGCATCAGATGGTGTAAGAGCTACCAGGAGCATTGTGTACCCTCTGTACAACAAGTAGGCAAGAAAAAGTGTATTAATTTCTCCTGCTATGTGTGTACACCTGGGGACAAATGTTGCCAGAAGGGGGGTGGGCAAGAGGACCAAGATGATTCTATCTCCCATTTAAATTTCTACAAGACACAGAAGGGAAAGGTTGCAATGCCTTCTGATCAAAAGTGACAAGTCTTAAGGCTCTCTTCAAAGTTTCACAGCAGCTGTTGGGTTTTTTTTCTTCTAAATCTTGCTGTTCTTGAAAAATACATTGTAAGTTTAGTTTGATTGGGTTTTTTAGCAACTCTTTTAGAAAAGAGAACAAAGAAGTGAACTTTAAAAACACAAAGACTGGAATTTAAACTAACCTACTATTATTATTTTGAGATTTGGATGTCTGGCTAACTGCTTTAGTTTCTAGGTCTATATCATTGTAGCTTTCACACACTTTCTCATACTGGATATCTCTGGGAGTGAGTGTCTTCATAAAAGCACTAATTTATCCCTCAAACTCCATGGAGTAGTATAGTTTTTAACCACTGCAATGCCATGGTTTTTTGGGTTGGGTTTTTTGGTCTGATTCTGCAAACTCTTAATCCCAGAAGATTACACTGGGAATTCTTAGGCAATGATTATTCAGGTGACTAAAAATTGTTCATGTAAATACATTTTTACAGGAATAAAATTGTATACCCTAAATATTGTAAGTTATTTGATATATAGGGGGTTCTGAATTAAAAGTAGGCTTTGTTAATAGAATACAGATATTATCACTGAGTGAGCGTTTCAACAATATGTCTTTTGTAAATTTTCTTCCCCTCCCAACTTTTCCTTTCAAAAGTCATAATCCTGGAATAGATGGTTTTGAACCTGGATTTTAAATTTCAGGTTTCTATAAACTAAGTGGTAGAGCCATATCGCTGGCTCTGAATTCACTTTGGGTTGCTCTGTGCTCCAAAAATTCATTCATTTAGTGCTTTGAAGTACAAGTGTGATCAAAGAACACACTGCAAATATTAATAAAACTATATTACATCAACATTAAGATGAATTATGAAAAAAAATACAATTCAATAAATTCAGTTTTAAAATAGAGAATGGACAGTGCCTGTATTACTTAATCAAACGAATAGTTACTGGTTAATAATTAGAAGTTGCATTTTGTATATATAAAACTGTTGAAATAATTGTGTTCTACCTGATTTCAAAGATACTTTTAATATACTTAAGAGTATTGTTCATCCATGTGCTGATAGTATTAGAAATTCAAATCTGTGCTGGTGCACCAGAGTTCACTTTTTGTTGTAGTCACAAGACATTTTTTTATGGATGACAATCTTTGCATTTTTTAGCTAGGTATTAATATCTTAAGCAGCTTGGGATTTAAGAAAATATTTTGGTTTAGTGTACATTTAATCTGTTTTCATTTTCATAAGCCTGCGTGTTGCTTGCATGATATATTCTAGGATTGATTGATTGAATGACATTGAATTATGATCTGCTATCTGAGCTAGCTTCATTACTCCAGTGCCTTACTACTTGAGCATGCAAAAATTTTGAATTAAGGTTGCATTAAAAGGTAATGCTATCCTCTCATTTGCATATGCCAAACATGGTGCTTAATTGCTTGAGAGAGAAAACTCTCCTTATGCATCCCAAGTATGAGCATGCCCCAGGCTGCAAGAAAGGGAAAGGAAGTCGTGCCTTGAATTGTCTCATCTTCCAGCTCAATTGGCAGAGTGAAAAAAGTAAGGTGATGGGAGGTTTCCTCTTCTCTTGTCCTGTGATTGGAGAAAAATACAGGTTAGCCTTTAAACTTCTGTGGGAAGTAGGATACTAAGCAGCGTTTCCCTGTGCTTTGTTTAACTGTCCCTGACTTGAAAAAGGGGGAAAACCCCCATCCCTGTTACTGTTGGTAGAAGCTTCATGGTAGTGCTGCTTTTTTACTTTGACCTTTTTTTTCTGGTGAATTATTACTTTTGGCAATATGCATTGGCTTGTGCTACTAGCAAATGTTGGTAAAAGTAATTAGCACATAGAAATGAGAAATAGCTTATTTGTATGAGGTGCAACTTAAATTGCCTGGATTATCCAAAGAAAAGACCAAATATAAGTGGTGATATGCCATTAGAGACTTTGCTTGCCATTAACTTTGTATACCTTCTTCCACTTCCAAATATTAAAATTCAGGCTAATAAAATCAGTATTAAATGTCTTGCATTGGTCAGTTTCCATGGTTTATTTTGTATTTTTATATAAGTTCTATATAAAGAAAAATCTATTTTAAAAGCTTTTTGAGAACTCTTTGTCTTCCATCTGACGCGAAGAGCATTTCTGGAGGGGAGGGGAAAGAAACAGAGTACTGTCTGAGGTAAATTTGATAGTAGAAGATGGGATAAAACAAGAGGCACTTAGACTAATTTAATTAATGCCATGGTGAATTTAAGAATATGCTGTCCTCTACAAGCATAAACATAGATCAGTAGCTGAATTAAGGAAGCAGTATTAGACTGCACCTGTTTGGTTTCAAACTGAATTCAGACCTTGTTTCAGTATTGCAGTTGGGACTGGCAGTTGCTGAAGGGATTAAATTATTTAAAGCCTTCAGCTGGCTAGTGTAGGCTAGCAGTAGCTTATAAAACACTTAATCTATTTTTTTAATCTCTTCATATGTTTGCTTTACTTAGACAGTAAAACTATACATGACACACACCTGCCACATTCTGAAGCTTCTTTGTCAGATATTTTAAATTTATCAATTAGAGCAGCCTTTAAACTGTAACCATTTGGGTTTCTTTGACAATACACTTCTTGTTAGCCTGTACGTTTTCTTTGATGAACTCAAAACCAAACATGAAGTATGCAGACATGAAGTTCTTTTTCCTCAATTTCTTTTAAAAAAGAGGTTCCCTTCTAAAGGCAAATGTTACTCTCCAAATAATTAATGTTTACTGTTGCTATTTGGTTTGTGATTTAAAAAAGAAACTAATGCCAAACAGTTTGGAGTTCTGGAACTATTTTTGCAGTGCATTAGCCAACTGCTTATACAGTAGTACAGTAAACCAGTTCAAAAATAGGTAATACTGTTTAGCTTGTTACGTGATAATGTCACTTGTTTCTAGAAAGCTGAGGGTAAGTAATGAGTAGTTACAATATGGATTGGAAAAGCAATCTGGATAGCTGTGCAACACAGGATTAATTAGGTAAATCCTCTTAGGTTTGATTAGCCATTGCTTAGATCTACAGTTTATTTTGTCATTGGTTGCTCCTATTAATGTCTTCTTTCTGTCAAAGTTTATTACTCTGGTTTCAGTTTTGCATCCTACCTTTTTTGTGTCAAAGTGAAGTGCCACTGAATTAACTTACAACCTTCCAAATAATAAGCAGAGTAACATCTGGAGTCAATTCAAATCAATATTGGCATTCTCTTAAGAGTCTTTTTAATAATGAACTTTTTATATGGATAATTTCTGTTTTGTTCAGCAAATGATGTATTATCTGTTTTTAATTTGGCATTCAATGTTAAGTTACAGGACAAGTAGGCATATCTGCTAACAAGGATGAGTAAATGCTTGTTCATGGAGATGAGATGGTTCCTGCAGTATGCTCTTCATAAAAAGCATATGTTGTTGATATTTCTGGCCAAGCTTTAATTTTTTCTTCTTTTTCATTACATTGCAAAACTGTGATTTTATTTCTGTGAAATGAGTTTTTGTAGTACCGTCAGTACAAAATAACTTAGTTGATCTACTCTAGATTTTTTTTTCATAATGTATAGTGTAAACTTGACAAATTTAAAGTACGTATGTTGAAGTCATTTCACTAATTAGTGTACCTTGTCTCAAACTTTTTTTTTTACTAGAGAATATGCTATTCTTCAGGAATAAGAAAGGAAAAAACAGAGGAGAAATAAAAATTCTTACTAGAAATAAGTAAGAGACACAGAAACTAACAGACGCTTCAGGACTATAGCTAGGTGGCTCAGCCAACTAGAGGGGAAAAATACACAAAAAGGCATGGGAAGAATTGGGCATTTCAGTGGGTGGTAATCAGTTTCATCAGTGCTTGGATTTCATACTGTTATACAATGCTTCGTACATGTCAGGGCAAAGCTTCCTATTTGATATGATACATGTAGCACAAGATCTGGAAGAACAGTGTCTGTTTTCACTACTCCTTCTGCAGTGCAGTTAGTTAGAATTTATTGCAAATATTCAAGTCATCTATGTATTGTTTCTTCTATAAGAAGGTATTACATCTGAAATTATATTTCACCTTGAATGACCTAGGAAACTTATAATTTTCATCTATGATTCATCTAATATGATCTATAAAAGCAAATTGGGTTAGCCGCTGTCATGTCCCCAGACCAAACGACAATAAAACTTAATTATAATAGAAATTTAACTCTGAGAATACAATGCCCTTTAATAGGAAATCAATTGAATATCGTAGTTGTTTCTAAAACCTGCAGGAAAAGACAAACCAGAATGCTAGTTGGAAGAGAAAAGTGGGGAATGCAGATCATTAAGTGGTACCTTTACAGCCTTCCCATTCCTAAAGCTAAAGCAGGAGCCAAGTTGATGTCTGTGAAAGAGGAAAACTATTCCAGTTTGCTTCTGTCTGACAGCCCCCTCGGGGACCGTTCCAGCAGCTACGCGGGCTTGGAGTACAGCACGTGCCCTGGCACACCTCTGTGCTGGAGGCTGTGATGGCAGTGGCACAAAACTGCGCTGTAGAAACCTCAGTTCCCAGAGTCGGTCAGAATTATGGCACACAAGGAGAAAGGGAAGGGTCTTAACCTTTGAGTGTGTGGGAGGGAGAGCTCTGGAAATGGAAAAATAAACATGCAGCCCAGGAAAAGTGTGTTCTTAATATAGGATAAAAAAATATTAAATGTGATTAAATTTGAATTTCTACAGTGTTGACTGAGCTAACTGTAAAGTTTAATATCATCTCATTCAAAGAAAATCAAAACTTTGCTGATAGTACAGCTGATTTTGTAGTTCCTGACAGGCCACTACAGAGCACTATGATTTCCCTTAACTGGAAAGTGAATTTACTATAAAGCTTTCTGATGGGGAAAAAATGGCACAATTTTTCCATTTTTTCACTTTGATTCCTTGGCTGGTTTTCAGTCCTGCTGTGTTGCTGGACCATCAGGGACATAAAGCAACACCACAGCTACTGTGGACACATCCATAAGTGGTTTAGCTCTGCACTGAAACTGCATCAGTGAGAGGAAATTCTGCAGGTGACTGCAAAATCTGTTGCCATATGCCTCTCATTCCACGACAGAAGGGGACAGGTTGAAAAACATTGAAAAGTCTTTGGCAAAATGGTACAATTACTACCCACCAGCTTGCCGCTAGGAAGAGAAAGATGAGCTTAAGCTCTGTGGCATGAGTGTCTTCCCTTTCTGTCTGTCTTCTGGATGATGGTGGGCTGCAGCTCCCCACATCCACTGTCGGTGGTTGTCATTCACAGCCTCCTAAGAAGCTTTTCAGATAACTAAGCAACAGGATGAATATATGACGGGCAGCAACCATGGTTTTCCTGAGCCACGGCTTGGTCAGAAACTGATACTGAGGCATTGTCAGTAAGCACTCCCTGCGGTGGGATGGGATGTACCAGTTGGCTTCATGAGACAAACTCATTTCAACAGCTTTAATAATAGGGGAGTGACTATCAATGGAAGAGGAAACAGCTTATTTATTTATATTTTTTAATAACAAAACCATAAACCAAACCACAAAATTTGCAATACTTGCACATTCCCAATGCCAGGGATGGGATTATATTTGTAAGGTTCTCTTATACAGTAAAATATTTGGAGAGTTTATTTCAATTAGCACCTAGATTAGGTTCAGCAAGTTTTGCAATATTTAGCATTCTTTTCTGGGAAATACTGATTAAACCTGCTTTTCTACTAAGAAAGACCAATTCAACTAAATTGAAAGGATTCATGAAAGTGTAGTGATTTTGTAGATATTTGTAATAAATAATGTTAACATGTTGCAATATAATCAAACTGTTGCATTTAAATCATGTTTTTCTTCCAATATGCTTTAGCTCAATTACTTCTGAGGGCTGTCTTGATATGTCTTGGGTAGAAGAATCTTTCTACAGATGTCAAAGCAAACGTTTTAGGGGATGTGTTAACTACCTCATTTCTAGGTACCCATTAGCATCAACTAAGCAAGACCAAAATGCAAAGAAGGACTACAGAGAGACGAAATTATTTTAAGGGGGGGGGCGGAGAGGTGGACTTCTCATTGTGATTTATGGAAATAGGAAGTTGTGAGTTTTCTATGGACTGAAATTGATTATTTTTAAGCAGCATTAGATACATTTACTGCCACAGCTTACATTTAATGGTAAAATATATGCTCTCTAGCTCAGATAAAATAATTCTCTGAGCTAATATTGATTTAGGATTAGAGTGAAAAATAGATTTCACTTTCTCATGTTAAACTAATTCCAAATTAAGATTTAAAATAAAAGGTTAGAAAGAGGTCTCAAAAATAAATCACTTCGGAAGCCTCACAACTTCACTATTGTTTGTCTAATAAACATCAAGCTTATCCGCTGAAAAGAAACTAAATGAAAAGTATTATTTAGAAAGGAGCTTTGCCAAAGATGTTTTAATGAGTGAGTTTGATTCCATAGTCACTTAGTGAGGGTAATAAGGTACAAAAGGCAATGTAAAATCATTGTAAATAATGTAAATGCAAATGATGCTAGAAATGACAGAATTGAGTCTGCTAGACCAGAAGGCATTTCTGAGGCTACTGTTAAAACACACACTTACTGAAATGAAAAGTGAGCAGGATAAATGACCAGGTTTCTGCAATCAAGATACTCCATCACTGATCAGAAATACAGCTAGGAGCTGATTTTTTTTTCTTAGGTATATAGAGCAAATCGGTTAAGGGACATGTGTTAACCAGCTCATTTTTAAGCACGCTTAGTGCAGTGATTAAATTAGTTTTAAGTGCCTTAGATACTAAGAAGTACACTGTTAAAGAACTAGATAACTAGGCGATTTTCTACTGTATTTTTAAATAAAGATAATATTTTGAGCTTGAAAATGAAATGTGAGAAAGTTAAAGAAGTAGTTATTGAACTAAACTAGTGCTTTTTAGTATCATCTGCTGAGTGGACTGCTATTCTGGCTTAAAAGCCTCATATAAGCAGCTAAAGCGATCGTTCACACATGTAATAGATACAACTATTTAATAAAAAATGAATGAAGAGCTACTCATACCCTGCTGTGAAACAGTTATTAGTTTCTAGTATAATACAGGAATTTGCATCTGCTAAAGAAATGCATTTAAATGGTGAAGAATGTTTGATGACTGATAGTTACATTTCATGTATTAAAACAAAAATATTTATACTGCTTTTAAATTCACAAGTAAATAGCTGTCATCATGCCAGGCTATAAAAAGCTGATTTCCATGTCTTTATGGCATGTAATGATGAATGGAACCACACTAGCAATCCAGGTTTGCTGGGGTTTTGTTATACTTTTCTCAGTAAATTTTGATCTCCCAAGTACTGGCTTTTGAGGGTATGTTGATACAAATGTAATCAGCAGTTGAATGGGAAAATACTGAGTAAAATGTTGATCCCACTCATGTCAGTGATGTACTTTCTGAAGATTTCAGTGAGACTGGTATTATATTTCTTGGGCTTTACATGGTATACACATTTTTGTCTTTCAAGAGAGGGAAAAATGTTGGCCGCCCTACAATAATGAATACCACTGGCACTGGCAAACTTTCTTCCTTCAGGAAATAAGGACTCCTGAGGCAGGTGGGCAGCTGGTGCACTGATATGACTCTGCCCACAGTGCTGGCCAACATTGTCTCCTTTTTCCTTGTATACCCCCTTTTTCTATCTGAATCCATCTGTTGTCTCTTGTCTGATACTTAGATAGCAAGCTCTGTAAGATTTAATTCAGAAGCCCTAATTTTGTTTTATATTTTAGGTGACTCCTGATGATGAAAATCTGGTCCAGAATTTGGTCTATTCTGCTAATATTACTGTCTCTATGTCTATTAAAATTAATACTAATATTCTGTGTATTTCCACTAACTCCTGTTAATTAGTAATTTAATTTAAGCATCATGTGATTTTGATTGAGTCTTCTGTAGTAGTTATAACACACAAAGCACCAGGAGATATTTGAATGAAAATTGAACTTTTACTGTTATTCCAGCATTGATCTTAATAGCTGTACACATAAGAAACTTGATAAATAAAATATTCAGTGTGCAAATTTTCTTCAGTAATCAATAAGCATCTGGAGCCATATTCATCCTAGAAATAATTTTACTGACTGTAATGGATTTGCACCAGGAATTAATTTAGCCAGCATTGCTTGTGTTGTGCATAACTGTCCGTTAACTTCCTTTCTACAATGGGATGTTAGAAAGTTTATGCCCAGCCCTGATGCTGCTGATCCCCCTGGGCTGTTCCTGAATGTATTATGATTAATGGCTAATAGTGCTGGCGGTGGTGATAATCATACTGTGTGATCAATAACTACAGAGAGGAAAACGAGGCATAAAAGGAAACTCTATGAGGTATAGGGGGGAGAGCAAAACCAACACCAGGACTGCTTTTTTGCACATTGGCTGGAGTGTGGGATGTGGTACCCTGGGTGCGATGCCCACCGCTGTTGCCATGGAGACTGTGCTGAACACAGACCTTCCATCCGCTTGGTACCTCTGTCCTGTGGGGAAACCTGCAAGATTTCTCTCCGAGTAATGACTCTGTTTCCACGATCTGGGATGCCGCTTCCCAAGACATCTGCATGTCCTTTCCCTGTTTTGTAATCCCTGCTTCAGTATAAATGATAAACAAGTGAATAAAAACAGATACAAAACTGGCTATACACATGTGAACTAAGTACTTGCAGCTCACAAATAAATACCTTAAACCACATTCAATGAATTAAACGGTGTTGCTTTTACTCTATAGACAGGTTAGTTGAAAAATCCATACCTGTTGATTAAGTAGTGCTTTTTTCTGCTCCTTTTCATGTCTTAATTTTGGGGTATTTCAGTCTGTGCCCTAACACTTGCCCTTTTAGCTATGACCTTGAGCTGCTTGTAGGTATTTTTGTGAAACACGAGTGATAGGTGTTATATTTCCTCACAGGATGCACTTTTAACACATATTGAGATATTATCCAGAATAAGAACTACAGATTACAGTGTTTAACATTTATGAAATTGAATAATAAATTCAATTGAGTAACAAAGCATATTTTTAATTAAAAGATCTAGCTACTCTCAGATTTGGGTGGGGGTTTTTGTTTTTTGGGTTTTTTTTTAATTTTAAAATTATTTTCTAAAATCTATATAGAAAAATAATTAAGTCTACAAAGGTGCTTTTTGTCATTGAAGTAGGAAAAGGATAAATTAATTTACACTTACGATATTGTATTTATCTAGAATAGCCATACACCTTTTCCTTTTTAAAATGTGGCACAATATGTATAAATGGAAGTACTGTAATCCCTGGCAGATGTACTATTTATGTAACACATGCCAGTTCATTATCTTATTCTAAGACAGATGTAGTTTGTATTGAAAAAAAAAATAATCTGAAAATGGTCTTGAGGTTCAGTGCACATATTAGAACTGTCAAAATGGTGTTTTCTAAGTCACAAGTACAGTGTTGACAAAAATAACATATTTGTAGAAGGATCTCCAATTTTCTGTTTTCTTGAGACCTTCAGTCTGTTTTAAATAGCATCTGAGGCTGATGCTGTGGGCCTTTCCTTGTGCCTCTGTGTCCTGATGGCAATTCTTCCATTAGTTGTGATCCCCTCCAAGAGAAGCTACAGCAAGATCATTTCATTGTTGTTGTAAAACACTGAAGATAACATTAAAACTTTTGCATGTACACGTTCAGTAAAATCTCATAATGATCTAGCAAGGCTCAGTCTTCCTGGTGTAGCAGTAATGTTTGATGCTTTGCAGTGTCTGTTCTTTAATTTTCTCACCTGTTGTATCTCATTGCCATTCATTTTAGTGTTGAGCATGACATGACGTCTATGACCATGTTTTTATTTATAGATATTTGCCATTTTCCTTTCCACTTCTGCTCTCTCATCTTCTGTAAAACATCAGATCATGTATGTGTAGGGTCGTACTCCCTGTTCCAATAACAGAGAGTGGTAATTATGTCAAAAGATGATAAAGCCAGAAAACCAAACATATTTCCTGTCTGCCTTCACCCCAAATCTAGTTAAAATGTCACATGGGTAGACATGTCATCTTCAAAAACTGATGCTGTGATGATATTTTAGTGTATTTTATACTAAAACATTTATTGTTTAATTAAAAGTCTTTGTAATCTAAGTCAGAAAATAACATGAGCTTTAAGTCTTGCTAACAACAGTATGTTAAAAAAATAAAAGCAAATGAAAATATTTATAAACCTTTTCCTATGATTAAAATGCTTATAAACGTAAAATGTTACAGGCTAAAGCACCGCCACCACCAACTGCACATGCGGTTAGCTAAGTAGAAATGTTACCTTATCTTCCCCTCCATTGTTCGAAGAGAGATTGCTCAGAGGTTACAGTATTTTGTGGACTACAATGACAGTCTGCTGCTATTGTTCTTGTGATGTGATACTTTCTGCCAAGTGTCTCATTACTAGGAGTGGACATGGTGTATTTCACTTGGTCAAAACAATTCATTAAACTACTGCTGAACATCACATTTTCCTTTGGAACAGATTTGGACTGTTAGTGGTTTGGAACAGAAGAATAAGAAAAAAATAAGCACAAGTTAGGTTTTTAACATTTGGAAAAATTTCATTAGAATATTTGTATCTCAGAATAAACACATTTATAGGAAAATATGTTCTTTGCTAAAGAAGGAAATGTTTTTCCTTAAAATGGTTTGATCTGGTTTCATAACTCATAATTAAAACGTGTCTTTTCTGTTGTTCATTCTAGGAGGAGAGTCTCTAATGTGGTAATTTAAATCTTTGGAAGATATTTTTAACTGGTATTTCATTAATGACGTCTCATGGGGGGAAAATAAGGAAGACTTCGAGATATCTGCTTTTAAAAAGTAGGAGAACATATGGGTAAGTTCCTGATGTATCAAACTATTAAAGGAGGGTGTAGTTGAACATTTGCAAGCCATGTGCAAATTGACTCGGGTAAAACTGCTTCTCAGGAAGGGTTTGTGCCACTCACAGATTAGTAACAGGACCTTACACCAGTGCAACAAAAGGGTGTTTTTGTTTGGTTTGTTTTTTGGTTTTAATGTGGTTGGACTGTAGCTGCTGATAGCAAAGCCCTGGCTTGGTCCTCAAGTGCTTTCACAGTGAGGTTGGAGGGACCCAGGTAATGAGGTCTTCTACCATTTAATTCTAAAATAGGCTTGGATGCAATTCAGTGCCTGCCAGAGTTAAACTAGGCTTCACTCCTGTCTGCTGTGGTTTGTGGAGGAGAGTGATATATTCTCCTTTAAGATAAAACTTCTTCTCTTTGCCACGATGAAACATCAGCCTGAACTAGGAGTCAGTTAATCAGTCTATTTACTTTAAAAGGCTTTGGAGTATGTCCCAAAAGCACAACCCCAGGAATCTTTATTCTAGTAAATAGTTTTCCTGGAGTCAGTAGACCTGCTAATAAGCAACTACTCACTTCAGTAACGCAGGATTATGTTTTAATTCTGTAATTTGACTGCCAGCTTATGTTTAATGACGTTTATTTGTAGGAATGATGCATTTTGGAAAGTGAGGTCAGCTGGAACATTTATGGTGTTCATCTGTCTGCAACCCTTGATCTTGCAATGTATCAGTCACTAAAAAAAGAAGTGATTACTCAACTGTAAAAAGGAAATGGTTGGTAATATTAGTGGATTGTACCCTATAAATATTCCCAAGTGTAGGGTGCAGAAATTATGCTCATTTCAAAACAAGAGTAAAAAATACAATATTTTCTATTAAAGATTTTACAAATTAGCACTTCATCATTTGAATTTTAGTCTGAAATAAGTTTTTTATTTAAAAAAGCCATTTTTCTCTTTCATAGAAAAACTGTTTCCATGTGGTTTTAACTTTTTACGTTAAGTAAAAATACTTTTTTCCAATGTTTTGATATCATTAATTTGGTAATGGATTATTTCTACTACTTGGCTCCAAAATTTAGCGTAGACTTTAATGCCAGCAATTTTAAAGCTGCATATATATTTTTTAAATTTGTCAGTGTGATTCTGTGTTGTAATTCTTATTTTTCATTGATTGCCTTAGATGTTATCTTTCTCAGATTATATCAGATTCTCACAGTTTTGTTGTGGAGTATTCTGATATTGTAAAATATATTATTTGTCCTTGCCAAGTGCCTCAAAAATAAAACCATACCAGATTTTTGTACACATTTAACATTTGTTAATCCTAACAATCACTTAAAATTATTTTCCTGCTGGAGAGAGAGAAGAAAAATGTGAATATTAAATATCCATGATCCAGTAATGATGTTTAAACTACCCTGTAGAATATTGCATTACTCTAATTCTTTATGATCCTTTGTAACTATGAACAAGAACTTAGCATAGTTTAAGACACAGCACTGAAGCATCTGTCAGATCTACACCTATTGATGTAATATGAGCACAAGCAGAGAAATAAGCATTTCACAGTATCTCTGAACAAAATCATCTGTGACAATTGGCAGGGTGCCATTTTTTTTAAATATAGTTGTCCCAGTTGGTTGTTTCAACAGCTGTGGCACTTAAAAGAACAATAAGGTTGAAAACAATTATTAAAAAAAAAAAATAATTTCTGCAAATCCTAGATTGAAATAGTAATTATTTATGTAACTTCAAGATAAACCCTTGATATTTTTCCACTTCTCTATTTTTTCTACTGCTCGGTACATAAATGTCACTCTTCTCTAGTGTAGTCATACTACCTTCCTGTGATGTGAAAAATAACGTGATTAGTGTTTTAGTTCAGATGAGGTGTGCATTTCTGAAGAGATCCTCTTGTGAATCCTAATTTACCATGCTTTGGTTCCATTGCAGAGCAACCTTGGAATGAGCAAACTTTACTCTTTTTGGGTGAAACTAAACCAGAAGATGTGGTCTAACCATCAGTGGATGTTAGTATTCATTTAGTATGGATAGCAAGTCCTCAGCACCAACTCTTCAAATCTGCTTCTGTTGGGTTCCATTGGAGGAAACATTAGAGGTTTCCTGCAGTTTGTTTTAATTTTTCAGTGAAGAAACATAACCTAACAATTCTTTCAAGGCTCTTTTTTTCTTTGGTGATCACTTACAGTTTTTTCAGAAAGCTCTAAGTCCTTGTGCAAAATTGGCTGTTCATTATTTTTCTTAAGGAAAGCATTCATTACAAAGTGAGAAGAGGCAGTTCATCTCAAGTCAGCCAGTTTTTATCTACATGATAACCAACAAGATTTAAAGATGTCTTCTGCATTTCCTAAGACATACCATTTTAGTCACCCTGTCATTAACTTTGTATGCAAGACAAATGAATTTCCCAAGAGTCACCATTAACACTTGGTAGAACTTGAAATAGCTATGTCAGGATGGTGTGTGTGAGGTTCCTTAGAACTGGTTTTTAAGTGCTGAGAAAGAAACAACCAGAAAGACAGGCAAGCGGACGAACGTTTTCAGTTAGGTTTCCTTCTTTGGAAGAGCCACAGAAGTGGATCGCTCCTCATGCATACCTTAGGAGGTCCACAAAGAACAGTGATGTCTTTGTGAAATGAACATCAGCATGAACGTGCCCCTTGCACAAAGCCCCAAAAACCACCACTAGCTCATGGAAGGTGTCTTCTGTCCTTTGCAGCTTTTAAATCTTGCGGCGGAGCCAGGCTGTTTAACTTGCAAGTTAAACAGCAAGCAATAAACAAAATGCCTCCCCCTCCCCCTTTATTTTTAGTCCTGTATTAAAGCTATTTCAGTAAAGAAAGTAGTATTCTGATGCAAAAAAAATGAAGTGGAAATAAAAGCTGAAATTTGTTTGAATATCTGTGCTTATTTTTGCAAATGGCTTAAATAATGTAAACTGCATAGAGAAACCTGTGTGAGTTATTTAATTAAGGAAATACAGAGCTTCTCAACTGACCTTCCAGTTGTTGCAAAAAAGAGCAAAGTGTATGTTTGCTTTAAATTTGAAAGTTATTTTCCATTTATGCCCAGCGACAGAAGGTTGGATTTTGGATATGTCTAGCAAACAAATCTATGGGGAGGGGATCTGCGGATCTTTGAACTATTTTTATTTGAATATGATGATAATCAGTGGAAAGTGTAAATTTAAATTTTTATGTTTTAAAAAAGCACTTTTTATCAGTTTAACTCTGATCCTTTTACAGGTGTCAGCAGGAATTTGGATCTTGAAAAGTTTTAATCCAAATGCATCACATTGAATGGTTGTTTCTCATAATACAAGTCATACTCCAGTGACAGTTACATCAGTTTAAAAAAACCCCAAAACTTTGCATAAGGAATTGCAAGGATAAAAAATAGTTGACTTTGTCCAGTCCTATCTCTGTTTTGGGAGGATAAATATTGTAAGCATACAAAATTTCAGCCAATGTGAAAAACAGAAAAGTAATACTATAATTTGAAATCCTACCACGAATTAATTCCCTGCTTAACAGATATTGCTAAATACTGTGGGAAAGACTAAAGACTATGGCCTGAAAGTTTTAAAAAAATGAAAATTGAAGTGGAACCTTCCCCTGTTCCACCCTCCTTTTGTTGATCTGTACTTGCTGCTCGTACTCTTCAGGTTAGGTCACTACAGCCTGGATACCTTCAGTGGTCACAACAATGCGTTGCCAACCAACATGCTTCTGGGTTGTTTGGATTTCGTAATTTCTACCCAGAAAACTAAACTGAAGTCTGCGCAGCCCTACCTACTAGCTGAGAAGGAAAACCCCTGCCTTTCTCTTTGTGCTAGCTCTGACATTCCTTGAGTATTTTCCTGAGCTGATGCAACTCACCCAAGAAAACCCCTTTTTTGCTGGGCAAGCTGAATCTGCTAAATGGGAGGTTCAATACCAGCACTGGGAGAATTTAACTGCATGTGTGGAGAGCAGATAAAAAATTGTGAGAGACCAGTTCTCTCCCTTTTCACAGTGATGAACTTTGAGTGTGGCTTGCTGTTTCATGCAATTGCACCCTATGCTATTAGCGACTGAGTGAAGGGCCTGGTGGATGGAATTACAGCCCTATGGTCTTGCCTTCTCCCATCCTTATCTTTGTGGCTTTGCTCCTCTGGGCAGCTCTAATAGCACAGCCTTGTTCAGGACTCAAGTTCGTTCAAGAATTAAGAGTCCAGCTGATATAAGCAACTCATAAGCTGATATAAACAACTCATACTGGCTGTAAAAAGTGTTTTGATGATACAGCTTATAGCAGTTTGATGAGTAAAACAAATTGTTCTAGCCAAAGCATTTTCCGTCTGTGTCTACGCTTGGGATTTTGATAACAAAAATAGCACAAAATGTCATTGGTAGGTGTGCCAAATGCTTCTAGCCTGTGTTTGTCCTCAGATCATCTCATTTGCTGCATAAAAGATTACATCTATTGGAAATACCTTCTTCTGTAACTTCTGTTTCTTCTTTCCACTCTGAGCACTCACACCTAACTACTGCTTATCCTCTGCAGAGTTATAGGAACAAGTAGGAACAAAGAGCCTATGGAGGTGTGTGTTTCAATGCTGAAGTTTATAAATGAATCTAAATGACATGGGCCTCCTTCCACTGAGTTACTTAAGTACTTTGAAACAAAACACTCCCCTCCAAATGGTATCAGTAGTCCACATTACTTAGGTGTAACAGGAGTTTCCGTATTAACCCCTCAGTCACCTACCAGCACAAATGTGCCTGCCAAGAGAAAACAGGACGAGGAGGTGTTTTACTGTTTTTCAGATGACAAAATCATGCAAGGGCTTCTCAGACACAGTTGTATTAAACCTCTGGTAGAAATGTTCATCAGAGCGTTTAACACTCACTGGTGTATCTTAGGTAGACTTACCACATGCTGTGGGTAGTTAAAAACTCTGTGGCCAAAGTAAGCCTTATGAGTAGTTGACTGATGGAGGAGGTTCAGCGCTTCAGCTTGCGTTGGCACTAGCCAGACCTTTCATGCTGTTTAGGCCCTTTAGTCCAAAGTATGATGAAATTTGCACTGAACGCAAGGAAGCCTTTAATCGAAACAGCTCCCAAGTTAAGGACAAATAATGGATCTTCAGAGAGATGCTGTGCTCCACAAAGCAGCTGAAGGAGTTTCGAAGAGATCTGAGAGTTTGATTACATGCTGGTGATACTGCCATTGCAGGTTGAGTGGAAGTCTAGCTTGATCTGATTAGCAAAAACTGGAACATGAGGAAAAAACTGACAGTGGTGAGATGTTTTGGGAGGCTCTGTTATTTAGCAAACATGACCAGCTCAAAACTCCAGAGAGAGACCAGTATAACGAGAGAGGATAATCGCCCCCAAATCACCCCCTTCTTTTCTAAACCTAAATTAAAAGCTGTTTCTGAAAGTTGGTGGAAATTGTACAAATATATCAGGAGAGCATTGGATTCATAATTTTGTCTATTTTTAGAGGATCAGTATCATTCAAGTTTACAACCATATTTGGATCATTTTGGTTATCAAACTATAAGAAGTTGCATGGTGGAAAATAAGAAAATTGCTAAAAATAGTTCCTAAAAAATAGCTGTAAAAAATATGTCAAGACTAGTTAGTAGCTGAGAAGGAGGCTTTTTTTTTTTTTTTTCAGTAGATCACAAGTGTTTAATTTGGGGTGACATGTATGCCAATTTATGTTTGCAGATGAAAGAGATTGAATCAGCATATACTTAATGCTTTATTTTGTTAAGTCATTTTAGAGTTTGTGTGGTCAAGTAATCAAGAATATTTATCAACATTTAAAGTCTTCTAAAATAGATTATATGTTAATAAAATGTGTATATGAATAAGTTTGATTAATATTTATAAAATTAGTAAGCAAAAGATGTGTGAGAGCTATAATTTACTAACATTGACAGCCACCTATTTTTCCCCACCCCTAAATTACATGTCTCATTACTTACAAGACTGAGTATTGGTGGTGTTACGGTAGTAACTGCCATGTTAGGTTTTAGTACTTCCGTACAATAAGTCGGTCTTCTCCAATTAATTAATTCAAATTCTGACTTAGCATCCTGACAATCTTTATTACAAGGATTGGACCTAAATAAAGGTTAAAATCAAGCAGACACACGTTGAAAATACTGGAACAAGTAGCGAGAGAAAAATAGGAGAGTACATGTAGTTGTGCAAGTAAATAAAGAAATGGTTGGTTATTTTTGGCAAGAAGTGGAGAAGCATGTGATGTCCAGTTGTAGCTGTAGCCAAGGATTTATCTTGGGGCTAACTACTTTACAGGCAAACAGAAATTCCTTCTTCGCCCCACATCAGCTGAATACTATTCAGGGTCAAGAATGCTGTTTGCAGAAGTTGACCAGTCCTACAACCAACCACTAATATTTAAATGATGTATAATATTAGGAGCACGTTGTTACTGAGGGTGTATCCTGTTATTTTGTCAAGAGTTGAGCAAGGCAAAATGCTGAACTGTAACGTGGGGCACAAAATAGTCATTACATCCGCTCCGTCCTGTTACTTGTATAGCAAGTGGTGCGTTTGACAGTACCTGGCTAATGTGGCAGGGACTGCTCGTCAGGGAAAGATGGCAGACCAGATCTAGAAGGTTGGTGCTTTACAGTTATTTTGGGGGGCTGGGTAGGGGAGACTCTTCATCTTGTAAAGCAAGAGCGCTCATTTAAACGAATATGGAGTTCACGTGTTCATTCATCTTCTAAGCTGCAGGTCTTGAGAGTCGGGTCTTCTCCCCGACGCCAGTTTCCCCATCACGCACCTTACTTGTCTGTGACTGTTACGGGAGTTGGCAGCTAACGAGGTGGGGAAGAAGAGCTCACCGTTTGGTGTTTGGTGGTGAGGACTGCCATCACTGGCGGACTGGTAGGGGCTTTGCAGGTGCTCCTCGGGGAGCTCTCAGAAAGCACGAGGTTGCCTTCCTCCCGGCGGTGACAGACCGGGGCGGGCAGAGGAGACTTAGCGGTAGGAGCATCTCCACGGATTCCCCCGGGGAACCGTCAGCCGGCGGCGCGGAGGCAGGGGCTCCCGCCCCCGCC
>NW_010972609.1:7031133-7031342 GCF_000737465.1 Haliaeetus leucocephalus
CCCCGCCCGGTGGTAAGCCGCTGCGAGGGGAGACGATGGCCACACGCCTGCCTCGCCTCACCGGTGCGGCAGGGCAGGCTAAGCGCCAGGCGCTGAAGTTTTGCTTCCCCGCTTCGGGGCCGAGAGAGGGCTCGGGGCGGCGGCGGGCTCGCCGCGCTCGGGAGAGGGGAACCCTCGCAGCGCCGGCGACGGCAGCGGAGGGCGGCGGC
>NW_010972609.1:7032131-7114414 GCF_000737465.1 Haliaeetus leucocephalus
CGGCTCCTGCCGTTACGGGTCCTGCTCTCGGCGGGGTCCTCCGCCGCGGTGGGCCCTCGTAGCCCCGGCGGGACCCGACCGCCGTCCCTCGCCCTGAGCCCCGAGGAGAGACCCGCGGGCAGCCCCCGATCTGCGCTGCGGGGGAAGTCGGTGCTGGGACGGGGGCAGCGAAGGGGGCTGAGGGGCCGGTATCCATAAAAACAACCGGAGAGGAAGCTGGCGCGTTAAAATTTGGTCAGTTCCCAAGAACTAGCTCTGTAAAAACAGAGGGGGTCGTTGCCGGTGGCTTTAACGTAACGATTGCGGCAGGGGTTGTGCCGGGTCTGCTGTGGTTCCCGATGAATCGTGGTATCAATTGTAGAACTGGCAGATGTGTTTGCGTGTGTTTAACGCTGTAGGAAATGGTGATTCTTCTTTTTTTTTTTTTTTTTTAATTTACATTAAGCCCTCAATCGTCAGTGCTATGTGCTTACATATATATAAGTATCCTTCTTTTGAGGCTATACTGTTACTAACTGTTGCGTCTGACTTAAAATGTCAGTGCCAAAACCGGCGATGGTTTCCTTTTTTGTTAACTTGGTAAGTTGTTTTGAGACTCCCAGGCTTGCCCTCCCAGAAGTTATGTGGCGCTCTGATGTTTTTGCATCTTCCTGCTTGTGTATAACCTTGTTTATTTTGGTTACTTTAGTATCTTTAAATTGTGGGAAAATGCATTATTAACATGAGAGACGGTTCCATTAAGTAAAGCTGCAGTTGACAACAACGTATATTTCTGTGATTGCTTTCTTCCCCCCAGTATTGCCTCCCTTTACATCATTTGCAAAAAGTTTATGCTGTGATTGATTTCAGACGAAGTAGAAAAGCTGGGCTGGACTGTGAGGACTTACTTTCTGACGTAACAATAATTCCGTAACAGAGTTAATTTGCTAAAGGTTTCTGTAAACTAAGTTTAAAATTCACACAGTAACTGTCTAATAAGTGTGGCAGCCAGCAAAGAGATTAATTAAGCACCTGGAAAATAGGTCAAGACTGTATTACAAAGTGGCATGGTGAGATCACAAATAAATAGAGCAAAGTGTTAACACGGACTTACCAGGAGAAAACTGATACCGATATAACAGTGGTGACCGCTTTATCTGTGCTGCTGCGAACCATTTATGGTAGCGCATGGTGAGATGATGTTTATAATAGTGTAAAACAGGAATGAGATAGAATTTTCATTTAATGCGCTTATTACTGGGGACTTCTGTTGTTGTGCGAGTTCTGCTGCTTGCTCAGGGTGTGGCATCGGTTGTGCTTGTAAATGATTTTTTCATAGATATGTTTGGCTAGATGCTCTAATTCAGCTTGTAGTGGTGACGTGTGGCGCTCTGGGTTTGAGGACACTTTGTAATCAGAGATTCCATCAGCCGGAATAAAGTTTCATTAAAAAATTGCTCGGGAAGCTGCCGCTGACCTGCGGTCTCTGCCAGTGCCTGTGATTTTTCTTTGTTTCAGGTTTTTTGTGTTTGCATGTTTCCTCTCTCCTATCTTTCAAACAACTACCTACAGAAACCGGGAAACGAGACTGGCTCCTGCATAACGAGATGCCAGAGACAAAGACAGGGTGTGGGGAGGAAGAGTGAGCTTTCAACTCGTTTTAAGGAAGTTGACACAACTGATAGCAATATTAGAATTTGTGCGTACTGCTTTTCTCGTTGTGTGCTTCAATTTATAGCAGTTGCTTCAAAACAAATGTTGTTTTGGAGGTGATTTTTCAAAAAGCATCTGTTGGATTGATTCGTCAGTTGAAGGGGATGGGAGGCTGAGCAGCACTTTTAGAGGCAGAGCATTAGCTTACCAGCTCCTGGGTAGAACAGAATTAACTACGCTTAATTCTCATGAAAATCCCAACCTAAACATGTAGGAATGTCAGGCTGTGCTTCTCCAAGCTTGTGTGTTTCGGGATGTACCTCTCTGTGCTATTTTAAGGGATTGCACTCTTCCTGTTTTTAGAATAGTTTTCTTTTTAACAGTATATATTCTTTTTCTTGTATTTTCCATTCTGCCAGTATGCTGATTATAGCAACAAAGATCCTTTTGACAGAACGGTGCATTTTGAAACAGGAATTTTGTAGTTGGCTTTCTTACATGTGGGGGGAGAAGAAAAGCATTGGTAACAGGCACAGCGCTCTCATTTGAGGCCGAACATGTATTTCAGAGGAATGTTAAATACAGAAGGAAAACTTCTTGTAGTTGAGCTAAATTTCGCTATTGCAATGAGAGATCTGTGAGGCGGCATACGACTGCTGTGCACATACAGAATAGTTACTGTAGGCAGCATTGCTTTCTGCACAGAACTTCGTGGAAAAAAGCAGAGAACATCTATACTTTTTAAATTTTTTTATTAGACAAGCCCTAGCTTCACTGAATATATAACTATTTCATTCCATATGCAGAAGCATTACAGCTGAGGTAGACTGCTCTATCAACTAACAGAAGTATGAAATGGGTAGAGCAGGTCTGATAATCAACTGGTGATACTTGATCAAGGGAAGAAGAAACATGGACGTAGGATGTCCTCCTGGTGATACCAGCGCTCCTCCGTTAACGCGTTCACTGTTGAATTTTGTGAAATAGTATCCACCTTTCATACCTCAAAAAAGCTTGTTTGTACCTTTCCGTGTTTTCTGGGTTTCTTCAATTCCCTGATGATGTTACAGTGCGGTTACAGGAGAATTTCAGAAGTCTTGGTACAGGATTAATTTGATGAAGAAAACATCCTTAGCACTTCTTCATTGAAACTATGAAGCTCCTGTAGATGGGTTATGTAAACTCACAGCTGGTCAAATACTTATTTGCAGCTGGTCTGACTATTAAATTTTCTTGCCTTTGAAAATTAGGGAAGTAAGAGTTGAGCTCAATGCTGGGGAGCTTTTACTAAGTTAATGTCTCTGTTCCTGAGTCACTGAAATACTATTTTTCTTCCAATCTCTTGACTGAAAATCTGAGATGGAGTGGAAAATAATGTATTACTTTCAATCCAGGTCTTGGAAGACAAGCTCATTCTTCGGGTAAAGTATGAGATGGACCTCTAGGTATCTGAACCTGTATTTCAGAACTGGTTGGGTTGTGTGTGAAACCAAATATGAAGAAATCAGCAAGGGCGAGCATCGAGTGTGTTAGAGATGGCTGATGAGTGTGCAGTGCACCTTAAATGATGCTGTTAACTATATTTAAAGCAACTTTCAATAGCTAGTGCTATGAAATGGGTTAGCAGTGGGTTGGTTACCTTTTTCTGACTTCTACAGGCAGTGAACACTCTCTGTTTGACCTGAAATAACCTGTCATGAAGCATAAAGCCTGGAAAATCCTGTTACCTGTTCTTGGCTTCCCCTGCCCCCCCTTTACAGACCATTTTCATTGAGAGCCTCTATCTATTTTACACATTTATAAAGAAATTGAAGCTCTGTTTCTCTTCAAAGGCACTAACTTTTGAGTGATGGATGAGCAGAGGAACAACATGTAATTGTGAAAGTGGGTTTTAGTCTGTGACTTTATTTGATAGCGTAGTGTTTCCTGCAGGGTAGGTCCCCCCCGCCCGCCCCTTTCATTCTTCAGTTGTTTTAGTGAATGTTGGGAAAGATGGCAGGAATTGGTGTGTGCCTTGTTTTTAGATGCAGTTTGGGCATAATCTTTGTACGGTTTTGTAGTATTTTTTTTCACATTATCTCACTATTTGTTTTTTCATATAGTGTCTTAATATTCCATTTCAATTTTGAGAGTGGGTAACGTTCTGACAAAATGGGGTTAATCTCTAGCTTAGCAATTTTGCTTGAAAATGGAAGAAGAGTGAAATAACTGGAGTGTTTTTTAAGCAACTCAGTTCAAGTAGTTTAGTTCTGATTTTTTTTTCTTATTCAGTGACTTGGAATCAGTTTAACTTCAAAATATCTCTCCCTATGTTATTAACTTTACACATTTAATGGTCCCAGCATTATGTGAACTTCTTGTATGGTCTTTTTTTCACCTTATGTTTTCAGGAAAAATTAGGAAATACTCCTTTTTGGAAGTATGTCCTTTTCTCCAGCTGTGTTGTGCCCTACAATACCTATACATTTGGGTGTAACAAGATGAAGCATAGAAAAATGTTAAGTTCAAGTTCCAAAACACAGCAATAAAATAAGACCCAGTGAAATACCCAAAGACAAAACAGATATATGAAAATATTTCTTATGTTTTTAGTATGATCAAAGCTACAGCACCTATCTCAATATTAAAAAAGTAATTGGATTCTTATGTAGAGGATTATAAGTGACACTCCCATCAAAAAATAATTTTTAAAATCAGTAATCTTAAACTCATGTGACTCTTTCCATTCTTGCTAAAATAATTTAACAGTTCTAGAAAACTATTTTAGTGCTTCTTAAAGCAGGTTACAAATTAAGTATAATTAATGCTTTTCCTGTAAAAAGTTGGCTACTGTCAAATGAAAATCCCTTCATATTTGTATAAACATTACTTGCTGAGTATGTACGGCACCGCAGTGACTACCCATTCAGAATGAGTGGTGGAAAATTTAGGGACAAGGAGACTCAGGTCCTAATACCTGTGCAGAGTCCCATTAACAACATCATTAAAAGAGGAGGGTGTGGCTGCAGGTCAGAGATGCTCAGGGCTGCTCTCCATGCCTGTTGGAAACCACTCTGTAATCCAGTGACCTGAGAGTTTCTTACCCTTCTCTGTACTGGAGGCTGCTATCCTTTAGGTTACTACACTGTATTGTCCTGCAGCTGTTTTTACGTGACTGGACACTTAACTTCAGAGGCATGAGATTGGCAGGTGAGCACATGCTGGGTGAGACAAGATCTTTATCGCAAAGCTGAAGCTTGGCTGTTGCCTTGCCTTGGGGCGAGTGGCGTCCAGTACCTGAGAAAACTTGCTTTGGGTTAGTTCAGGAGTTTTACTTGACTTTTGGTTAGAAGGTGAACTGTGAGATGGAAGTGAATCTCCTCACCTTGTGCTCACCTTGTCTTGAAGCATGGTAAAATGAAGTAGTAAAACTGGTCCCTGGACAGGAAAACTGCCAGTAGAACAACTTCAGCTGGGATTGCAATAACTGGTGCAGCTGTGCTTTGTGTGGGGCTGGAGTGTCTTCATTGCAAAGATGTTTGCTGCTTTTATTAGTGTGACCAAATCCCTCCAGGCCTGCTCCCTGCTCCCTAAGGTCTTTGGATGTGAACTGACATCTGAACCTTTTCCCCGATCCTGCTGGTATAGACTGAAACAAGTGCCTGCCCACAGCAAGGAGCTGACATAGGCTCAAGGTGTGAATGAGAAGGTTGTCATATAAATGTAAAAGTGCAGAGAGAAAACAAACTTCAGTAATGATAAACAAGACAAAGTTTATTATAAGGGAAGGAAAGAAACTTTTTTTTTTACTAACGTTTTAAGCTCCTTCTGGAAGATAAGAGTAACTACTAGCATCAGGTATTCATAAAAATTATCTTTGTGCACAATTTTATCTGAAACATTAGTAATTTACTTTTGTAAAAGTAAATGTGCTTTTACATATGTAGATATGAAAACACATCTCTTCTGTTTCCACAGTCTCTGTTTACTACTTTGTTTTGGTCCTTTGTCAGTGTTTACAAACAATGGTGTATTAACCTTTATCTTACTCTGCTAGTTTGAATAAAATGTACTCATTTTTTTCCCCTCTTCCCTATGGTGCAGGTTTTGCCTGTATTGGTACACAACAATTGGTGGCACTTGCACAATTTCCAGAAGGCTTTTTATTTGTTTCTTGTAAGATGTCTTTCTTCCTTTTTGGCTGAAAAGCTGTTAATGTGCATCATTGCCTTGTAAACCTCTTCCTTCCTGTGTTTCCTAGAAACTTCGGTCATCTGCTGCTTCCTACCCTTTTCCCTTCAATTATTCTGTTTGGGTTTTTTGTTTTTTTTTTTTTTAGAATTGCTTACTTGTCTATGATCTGTCTGTTCTAGTTGAGAAGTTTTTTCCACAGCATGTTTTTGAAGATTTAAATTATTTATAGGGGTAGAGGAGGTCCTCACAAGATCTTTATTTTTCAGCTCTTGAATCTGTTTAATACAGGAATTTTGGTGTTTGGGATCTTAGTTGTGAAGCCCTTTGGAAGGAACAGGCTTTGTTCCTAAGAGAAGAAAAAAGCTCTGTCTCCTCTTTCCTTATCTATTAATATCAACTTATTTTGTGATTCAAGAAATAATTGGTATTCAGTCTAATAAGAATGGATTGCTTTTGTGAGATGCTAGAGGTTTTTTTAATACCTTTTCATTAAGGCTTTTGAAATGATGCTGTGGGCTAACTTCTTCCTCTGGCTGTGTCAGCTCTGAGCCCTGCAGGAGGACATTTTGGGAGTTTTTCTCAAGAAATATTTTGGGGGCTCTTTGTGACAAGCGGTCTTTGAGACTAAATTTGTTTTTAAAACTTGCTTGAAGAGATGTCTAAATGCTGTTTTAAAGATTAAAACTAGAGTGAATGTTAAAAGTTTGTTTATGCTACAAATGGAAAGATTATTAAATATGGAAGGGAACACAACAGGAAAAACTGACGCCCATTTATCAGCATTATGTTCTAGCTAGCGGGGTCATATGCTGCATGCAATCTTGCCTTTCTTTTTGCATACTTTTCTGTATAGTTAAATCAATAAGTTCCTCTGCATAGGGGTGAGGGAGAAAATTCTTGCACTTGTGGCTTTGGGAAACATTATAATATGGGTTATTACAGTTATTGATTCATTAGGAGGCAAAAGGCTGAGCCTTCTCTGAGAGAATATGCATGTCTAATGCACTGATTTTTGCCCACAGGAAATGCTGCTTTCTCCACATCTTTAGAAATCTGAAAGAAGTGGTGAACACCTATTTTTCCCTCCATTCTTTCTTTATTGTTCTACATATGCCATGTCTAATTTATACAGCTGTTTTCAGTAAGCAGCCAATGCTATCTTCATGATGTTGTTGCTTACAATGAAAGAAAACCACCTGTTATATAAAAGCAAAATATTAAAACCAGTTTTAGGTAAGGAATTTGTATTCTGAAAAAAAAATTAGCACTTTGAAGAGTTTTCATTTTGTATGTATATATAAAAAACCCTTTCAAACATATACTTACTGAGGGTGTGTGTATATAAACACACACAAACATATATATACTTAAGTCAGTATATGTTTCAAAGTTGCTACTGGATGTAGCTGAAGTAACTGACCTGAAAACTGTAGCAGAAAAAGATAAATTGAGAAGTGTGTTAGATTAGATGTCTTAATTCTTTTATATTAAGTCAGATTTAAAACAAAAAAAAGGCTAAGGTTCTTATTTACTGTAATATTTTTGTTGCAGAAGGAATTGAATATGATCTAAGCGTGCTGTCTTGGCAACTCAGTAACTGCTTGATAACTAAGTTCTTGTTGGTTGTATTGGAAGAGTGATGATGATTTTTCATGTATTTGGGGAAGGTTTTAACTCAAATGTTACTTACTGCTGGGTAGTTCTCAATGTGTAGGCAACAATTTTATAGACCTCCCGAACCATGCTCTCTTGCTACAGTAGACCCTGATTTGCAAATTTTTTACATCATGTCAGACTTAATGCGCTCAACAGGTTATTTGTGTCTGTGCTGTTGCAAACTTAATGTGTAAGTCCTGCGGGGAGAACAGTAATTTTGCATCGCTCTACTGATGTGTGCTTTGTCCAGCTGAAAATCTTTTATAATAAGAGGGAGAAAGATAATTTTGAACGAACCTCCTCCACCTTGAGTAGTTTAGAGGACTTGATGAAGAATCAACTTTATGTAAGTAGGACCCCTTTGTGGGCATGCAGATGTTCTGGCATGCCAGCCATTCTATGAAGGTGAAGTAGCAATGATGAAAATAGGCATGTAAATTTATATTCTTACAGGACCTGCATTTGATATTGTCTAGAGCTATTCTAAAATGAAACTTCTAAATAAATTTCTTAGCTGGGTCGTTCCGCTTCTAATTCTAACAAAAGCCCAGCAGACTAAGAATGCGAAGTTAAGCAATGAAATCAAAATAAAATGGCTGGACATTAGAAAGAAAAATGGCATACATGTTTGTTAAGGGAGGTTGGTTTTTTTGGTTTTGTTTTTTTTTTTTTAAAAAGCAGGATATGAACAGGTGGTTTACCAACAGGCAGTTTGAGCTAAATGCCTCTATCAAATTTTATTTCTACTTTAGGGAAGGTGGCAGAATCTTTTGGAATACGTACAGCAATGGAAAAAGCATGGTTTTATGTCCTACCTCTCTACTCATCTTGATCCCCCTTACCGCATTGAGGAGTGGCAGACAGTAGCAGGAGTTTGAATACATCCCTTCAGCGCTGTACTGTCCTGCAGAACTCGAAGGTGTGGGCTCTCCTAAACACCACTGTTAGGGATTTTTATTTCAGTGTGCCTGCTGTTTTCAGGTTCAAAAAGAATTAGTCTTTTAAAAGAAGAGATTAGGCTGGCGAAGCCCCGGCTCGTTGAAATGGGCCGTTTGTGTTGATGGTGGCACATTGTGATTTGGAGAGCGTGCTCTCATTCGGGGCTGGTGGCCGATACTGCGCTGCTTGTGCTTTCTTTTCAGTTGCGTAACAGCTTCTTGCCCAGCGGAAAAATAAATGCTTGAAGTATTATTCCATTTGTCTTTTTAACTATGATTGCAGTCATATTGGCATCACAAGATTTAGCTTTTGATATTTGTGGAAAATATGAATATAGCAATTGTATTCTTTGCTACTGCTACTTGTACGAATGACAGCGTTGAGTCATAGGAGTTCACTCTGATATTTTATGTAAAATACATTTGTGTTCAGTGTATGGCGTCAGTTCTGTTTCCAAGTATTGAGACAATGGTGCAATTGAGACTAGCTCGCATCATACTTAAATGAACTTATATTTTCAATTTCTGGTATCAATGCAACATTGGTAGCATCCGATTACAAATATCTCAAATGTTGCAGAAATCTAAAGTCAGCCCTGTAACATTTTTCTTAGGTGGGTAGTTACTACGTTTTACAACTGCAAAATTGGGTCACTTTATTGTTCGCTTCCCACTAAGACTCTCTCCAAGCTTGGAACCAACCTCTACCCTTCCAGCCTCAACTCATCTGTGCAGGACTGAGGTTTCACGTCAGGCAAAGGCTGCCATCGGCTTGGCTTAATTTTGTTGGTGTATGATGGGCCAAAATTTCCCGAGCTCTGAAATATCTCGTGTTTTAATCAAAGATTGTAATCATTGCTATTGTCATTAAACTTCTGGGTCTCTGGTAGCGACCCATAGAACTGGGTGTTGGCTGCTTCGGTGAGCTGGCATCAGAGCTGCCTCTGCATCTCGCTGTTCGCTGTGGTGGAGTCTGTGTGTGCCCGTGCACTTCATGTCCAGAATTGCCTCCGTGGTTATGCGAGGAAACGATTCATATGGCACGTGTTAACTTGAAACTGCTCAGTGCTTTCTCCTTTGCTCCACTCCCTCCCTTCCATGGGTCAGAGATCTGTTGGCAGAGCTGGTTTCAAGGTGGCCGGGGGGTGGAGTTCCCTGGGCTTGTATTTCTTAACTCTTTGTACTTTCTGTAGATGCTTTGTCCTTTATAAATCACAAGAAACCTCAGTTGCCAGTGCTTTGTTATGAATCATACAGCTGGAGTAAGGGAATTCCTCAGGGTGAACAGTTCATGGGTATGAAAGTGCTCACATCAGTACAGCTTGTTCAGCGACGTATCCAAAATAAACAATAACACAGAGGTGCTGCTGCTACCAGTAATCAGGTTTCTTTTGGGGGGGGAAGAGAGGGCAACTACTTCAGCTTTGTATTTGCTAAATAACTTGAAAAGTTGGGCGGCATCTAATATAAAAAGAACAATTTTTTTACCTGGAAAAAATGACGGTTAGCATCCTTATGGTGTTTTCAGTGATGCATAATGTAAATAAAACACTTACTAAGTGCTACTGCTCAGCTTGTGCATTTGCTGGAAGTTACTGAGCTTTTTAGAGGGCCTCCCTTGATGTCCAGCTGCACTGCAAGAAGGGTGTGAGTGTGTTTGAACGGGTTCTCACCAATGGAGGCTTGAAAGAAGTTGGAAAACAAGTTTTCTTGAGTTAAATTGTAACTATAATATTAGGTGGCTGCCACTGGCTAGGCTTTGCCTGCTGGGGATTTTACCACAACAGCAACAACATAGTGATTGCAGTTCTTGGGGCAGTTAAAAGGGGCTGTTTATTTTGCGGAAGAATTCAGGGCGTAGCGTGGAAATTTTTCTTCAGCTGTGCTGCAGTGGTCTTACTAACTTGTTACTCTGCTGCACACCCCCCCTTACTCTGTCACGAGGAAATGTCAATTTATAGTTAATTATTAATAGTGGTCAGGCCTGGAACAGCCTGTGCTTCTCAAGGTTGTTACAGTCTGCCAGATTGGTTGTGTTTATGAATTTGCCTAGAACTGCTTGAGGGGGCTGGAGATGTAATTTTAAGAATCTAATAAAGAGCATTGTTACAGTTAGGTGAACAGTAGCAACACATTACCAGAGGTGCTCCATTTCACTGAGTTCTCTATTCAGTTTCTGCAGAGAGAAGCTTGACTGGGGGGGGGGGTAAACTGTGAAGCGCCTCCTGTTTATTGTCATTACTTTGTGAAAACATATTTATTCATTTATTTAAATGAATAAACAATAAACTTATTTAAAATGTGTGTACTTCATTACTTTGTTCATACCTTCTTCAGAAGCACAGAATTCACAGTCTCAGATCACAATTCACACACTTTGTATAATTTAATGTTTAATAACCTAAGTGTAGACTTCCCAGTTCTCTCTGCTTCAAAGTTTGAGCCAAGAAGACTTGTTTCCTTCGAAGGGAGCCTATCTAGAGGTAATAATAGTTGGTAGGTGTCTCAAGACAGTCTTTCTTTTCCACATGCCCTGCAGTATTCGCTAGCAGCAGCTGGCACAGTGAGGCAGGATGCAGCAACCTCAGTATCGGAGCAAAGCAAGCTGGAGAACTCCAGAGAACTCCTTCCTTGCGGAAGGAGAAGAGGGCCTTAAAAATGTCTGTAGGGGGAATGGACAGACTTCTCTGAGGCTAAAACTGAAAATTGAGTCTGAAGCTACGTGAGTAGCCAGAGGCTGTCAGTGGTACATCACCTGGGGATTTTCAGTCCATCTTCCGATGGTTCTGCTTACTCTGCTTTGGTTTGCATCCCAGAGTGGTCTTGTAGTGCATACATTCCATTTTTATTTTAAATTGAATTTAGCTGGAAGATGTGTGCCAGCTGCTCGTGAGTGTTCAGGCTCAAGTAACCTCCCTGAAATGAGCACAGAATGAGGTTTTTCTTTCCTTTAGCACCAGCTGCTTTACTCTACACATCCTTCTCTTGTGCTGCAGGACTTGTTAATGAAGATATTGTCTGACAAGCTTCAGTTTGTACGAGGAAGCAGGAGTAATCTTGATGAGAAATGTGCAGAAAGATTTATAAGCTCAGTGAAATGATTTGTGAAAAGGGGGGAGGAGGGGGTTGGGGAGAAAGATCCACTGTGTGGTAGGTGAAAATGCACAGGGTAGTATTCTCTTTTAGCAGAAGACCTGCTTAAAAAACCACAACCCCCAAATCCCTGCAACACAGTAACTCTTTACTCTTTCCAGTGTAGCTATCAACAGGATTATATTGTAACCTGAATCCCTCAAAATAGTGAAAAAAAACCCAAACAGACAAACCCAAACCCCACAAACCTCCCTCCCAACAACCCCCAAAACAAACTCCAGCAAAAAAAAAAACCCCAAAACCAAACCACGCGCCCCCTCCCACCTCCCCCCCCAAAAGCCCCCACAACATGGCAGTGCTGTTATAGTAGAGGTATTGGGGTATTTTCCTTTTCTCTTCAAGGTTTGTTGTGCTACTCTGCTGTCTGGGCGTGGGGCTGGGTTTTCATCTGGGTGGGGGGGAAATCAATTCTATTAATTAACTTTGCTTCTCAAAGCAGAGACCTCCAGCAGCTCCTTGTATTGGATAGTTACATGTTGTTCTGGTGTACTTTGTTGCATATATGTTAATGTATAGTAAGGAGCGTGCTCCTGTCTGACGTGACTTTTGAGCACTGTGTATGAGTGCGTGGCAGAGGTCTCTGGGCAGTCTCAGGTGTAGGTTGTTGTAGGATTTTAATGTGCCCATTTCGTGGGAACACCTTATTCATTGGTTATATGAAGATACTGTAGCTTTTCCAAATGAGATTGCATCTTGAAGTATATGTTTTAAAAAAAAGACAAAATAATGGGGTAAAAGAGAAGTGTTTAGGGGAAGGTAAGAAGTTAGATGCATGTACAAGAACTCTAAGACCATTTTTACTCTTCTGGAGTAAAATTTGACTTTTTTAGTTCAGTCTGTCATGATTGCATCAAAGGTGGTTCTCCCAGCATATGTCATCTCTTTTATTTAGTGCTTTTTTTTTTTTCTTGGAGTTGCTAAAAACGTTCTCATAATAACTCAATAAATGCTGCTTATCTGAGAACAGAGCTGTTACTGTGGTCAGAGTTCAGGGTCATGGAGTTAAGCCTGTAAGAAACAGACAAACCCCAAAAGATGATAGACTAGTTTTTCTCATCCAGCTGTAATTAATGTTAAAGGGAAAGCTGGGACTATGTGCTTCCAGTCCTTCTGGACTGGTTTGAATAGCATGAGCTATAGAAAACTTAGATGTTTTTGAACACCAGTGTTCCCAACAGGCTCAGGTAAGGATTTGAGTGGTCCTCTGGCCATGCTAGAGGACTGTTCTCCCCCTCTTCTCCCCCTCACTGGGTTGTCCTGTCTTCAGAAAACCTCCTTAATTGCAGTGTAGGTTTATGACTGTTTTTTCAAAGTAATCATCTAGATTTCATGCTATCAGCTTTGGCACCACATTTAGATAGGCAAATACCTTCTTCAGAAGTTAAACCAAGCGAGACGTTTGCTGTTTGGTTACCGCAGATCCAGGACGAATGGACCTGCTGGGGCTGCTGCAGCTTAGCAAGCTTCTTGCCTGTGGCTCAGGCGTCCAGGCTCCTTCTTGTGGGGCAGCAAAGCCTCGGCTGCTCACGCTGGACCTGGGTCTGCCCTGGGGCTTAGCGGTGTGGTCACGCTCCTGGGTCTGCTCGGCATTTGTATTTGTCTCCGAGTCGCAGAGGTGATGCTGGGCATCTGAGCTCTCCTGTCAGATCAACCTGTGGGATAACCCAGTAGCGTTACTTTAAAAAGAGGGAGAGTTTCTTTACTTTTGAAGTGTAAAAGTTTTTTGAAATTGAATGTTTTTCTTCTCTCGTGCGCATGTATGTGGTGTAAGTGGGGATTCTGGTGAAAAAGCAAGCGGAGTTTTTTTAGCAGGAACCTTGAAAGGATATTAAGAAAAAAACCCAACCCACTCTTTTGAGATTTTAGTGTCTTTGAAGTAAATGTGGCAAATCTGGTATTTGAGTCATCCCAGAAGAACTGGAGGAACAGTAGGCTGCTGACAGAAGGTTTGGCTTGGTCTGAGCTGTGCAGGTGGCACTGGAAGCTCCAAGTAGGCTTGGACGTATGTGTGCTCTGGGGTGGTCCGTGAGGGTTGATTTTGGAGCTCTGAGTAATGTGATCAGGATAAATGATTCATTTAAATATGATGATCATAGAAAAGAGGGTAAGTCCCATAGTCAATAATATGCTTATGCTATGTACCAGGCACTTTGTAGTGCAGTATGTTATGTAGGAGAGAATTCAAGAACTTGGAAAATTTTTGCCTGTGTTTTGAGATTGAGAGTTAGTCTTAAATCCTTGGCGTGGAGCAGGAGGCCAGTGGCAGTCCCGTAACATTTGGCGGTGAGAGAGCCTTGCTGCCGGCAGTCTCCGGCTTTCTACATTGTCCGGTTGTGGGCAGACGGCTTTGGAAAGGAAAGGGCTTTGAAGTTTTCTTCTACTGCTGGGGCAAAAAACATTATAGGATGCTAAACTGAGGTGGTGGTATGATTATTTTAATCGCTCTTAAGATGTTTAAATGTTAATTTGCATAAATCAAATCACAGCTTCAGAATGATTATGCTGTGCGTTTGGTTAGTTTTCGTTTGATCAGAGTCATTGCAATGTCTGGCTCAAGTTTTATGTGAATCATCTGCAATTTAAATACCTATTGCCAGAATCTTCATATGCTTGGTATGAAAAAGTGATTTAACTAAAGTATTATTGGTATTCAGTTTGTCTCTGAGAGCTGATCGGACTGGTACAAGCCATAACTTCCCTGCAACCTTGTAGTCATTTACACTGGGGTCCATCCAGTGCATTTTTCTTGTGTTCAGCATTACGTGACATAAAAGTTTAAGGCTGGTGTTTGACAGCTCTGGAAGGGAACCCAGCAGGGTCAGTGCAGAGAGGAGATCTGGAAGGTACAGCATCCGAGAGGTGAGGTCTGTGCAATTTAAAGTGGAATTGAGATTCCTCGTCCTACGTGCGGGCCAGGTACTGCTGCCATTGTCATCCTCCCTCCAACACTCTGCTTCATGCCTGGGAAAGGGAGGTACAGTGTGGAGCATGACCCTGGACACTCTTGTGGCCCTGCTTTCCACAATTCCTAGCTTTTCCAGAGCTAGAGTCCTGAGTCGGGGACAAGTTCAGGGAGGCAGCGGGACTAATCCTGCGCCGTCACACAGGCTGTGCAGAACGGAGCTGCTGTGCTTGGGGGCTTCCCAGGCTGGCAAAGCACCTCCTCTTGTGCAAAACTGTTCTTTGTTACTGATTTCTGAAGTGCAGGCGTTCTTTCTGAGAGGCTGCACAGGTGTAGCCTTTCAAAAATGTGATGGCCTCGAGGAAGGTGGAGTCAATCAGGTTGAAATTTTGATCTCAGCCTTACTGGGAATTCAAAAGTTAAAATTATCCATAATCTTTTATTCTAACTTTGACTTCTCTCTTAGCAAGGAATTAATGGTGTTGGCAGAAAAAAATATTAAAAAATAGATGGAAAATACATGCAGAGTATAGAAAAAATATATATAAAAATATTCTTTTCCTTCTCTTCACATTCACTTGAAAATAAATTTTCTGTGAGAAATCTGTCGTAAGTTCTCTACCTACAATTATCAGCCCATTTTTCAGAAATTATCTTGATCAGGGACATATTTTGTAGGTCTGTAGAACATTATACTTAGTTTAATAGGTTGCTTTAGAGTGCAGGTTTTCTATGGCCCAACTCATGAAATTGGGATATCTGAAAGTATGAGGCTAATACTTAGTTTCCAAATCTGAATTGAAGGGGGGTAAAAAAAAATAAATATTGGTGCCTCTGCCCCCCATAACTGTGTCACTGATACACAAACTTCTGCAATGGGACAGTATATAACTCAGAGAAAGCACCTGCCTTTCATGAATGCATTAGATTACTGTACATCTTAATTTAGCTGGAAAGTTGCAATTGTTTATGTGAACATAGACACTCCCCTAAGGTATTTTGGGTCCCATCACATGGCTTGATCACTTTCACTTTCATCACAGTGAAATTCTTCGAGCTTTGACAGTTATGTCATTTGTCTGTTTGTTCTTAGAAGCCTGCTGGTGCTTATGATGAGTAGGTCAGATACCTTGTGTAACAAGTAGCATTGGCTCACAATTAAGAGCTTTTAAGTTATTTTGCGTCATCATTGATAAGTTTTTAAAATGGTTATTAAACTTATGTTACTGAACACTATGGCCCTTTTGTATGTCGAAATGCTGGGGTTTTTAAATGAAAGCTGAGGTTTTTAATAGCACAAAGGTAGTTCCCCCACTTGAAAAATGACGAGTAGCAGCCTGCTGCAGACTGTCTCAGTCCTGCCCTGTGCAACCAGCAAAAGCACTTACTGCTGTAACCTGCTGCTGCTGCAGTCCTTGGGTGCAGAAGTGTGCGCGTCGGGGAGGCGCGAGGACCTTGCTGTTGGCCATAAGAAACTAAATATGAAATAACTTCAGGCTAGCTCGTTTGGAAAATAGGCTCGTGTCCTGATTTTTTTGAGAAGAGGAAGGTGCTGCAAAGCTTGGAAATGTGAATGCAGACGTCTCACTCGCCTTTTTTTTTTTCTCTCTCTCCCTCTGTAGGTATGGCCTCACAAGTCTTGGTCTATCCACCATATGTTTATCAAACCCAGTCAAGTGCCTTTTGTAGTGTGAAGAAACTCAAACTAGAACCAAGCAGTTGTGTGTACCACGAAAAAACCTACCCGCAAATCTACGTGAATGGTAAAAACTTTGGAATTTCTCCCCGCAGGGTTAGTACTTTCTTTCAGACTAAAAACCCATTTGACAGACCTCGAGGACAGAACTTTTTGTTGCAGTCAAATGCTGTTGCTTTAAGAAATATTGCAGGTGCTACAAAAGCGTTAGCAGCGCGGGCGCAGCAAGCTCAGTTAGAGGCACCTCGGACTGGGACGCGAGGCAGCCGATCGGATATCCTGGAAGGACCCCAGCGATGTGGATTGAAGCGTAAGAGCGAAGAGCTGGATAATCAAAACAGCACGATGCAGATTGTCGATGAACTGTCTGTTCTGCCTGCAATGTTGCAAACCAACGTAGGAAACCCAGTGACGGTTGTGACAACGGCTGCAACTTCAAAACAAAGTAGTACAAGCGGAGATGGAGATTACCAGTTAGTACAGCATGAGGTATTGTGCTCTGTGAAAAACACTTACGAGGTTCTTGATTTCCTTGGGCGAGGGACCTTTGGACAAGTAGTGAAGTGCTGGAAAAGGGGGACAAATGAGATTGTGGCAATCAAAATTTTGAAGAATCATCCTTCGTATGCACGCCAAGGACAAATAGAAGTGAGCATATTAGCGAGACTGAGTACTGAAAATGCTGATGAATTTAACTTTGTGAGAGCCTACGAATGCTTCCAGCATCGTAACCATACTTGTCTGGTTTTTGAGATGTTGGAACAGAATTTGTATGACTTCCTGAAACAAAACAAATTCAGCCCTCTGCAACTGAAAGTAATTCGGCCTATTCTGCAACAGGTGGCCACTGCACTGAAAAAACTAAAAAGTCTGGGTTTAATCCATGCTGACCTCAAACCAGAGAACATTATGTTGGTGGATCCTGTTCGGCAGCCTTACCGGGTTAAAGTAATAGATTTTGGGTCTGCCAGCCATGTATCAAAGACTATTTGTTCAACCTATTTACAATCTCGGTATTACAGGTAGGTGTCTTTTACTTTGTTTTTAACTTTTAATGGAACAAGGTTTTAGCATTTATTAAAGTTAATGTCTTAAATAATTACTCTTCCAGATAACTAATAAGAATAATTTGGAAAATGTAAGGACCATCTAAGAATGGAGGCCATGCTAAGATTAAGTGGTTGGTTACCATTTTTAATGTGAATACTTGCTTTGAATTTTTTTATAGTGTTATTTTTTTCTAGAAGTATGTTTGGTGTTGCACTCTAAAGTCATCGCTTACTGTTATTTTGAGATCTCTGATGAGACTTTTTAAAAGGAAAATAGAAAAAAAATTTAGCTTTCACTTGCTTGATTAGGATGCCTTTCATGCCTTCCTAACATGATGGGTTTTTTGCTGTAAGCAGCTGGACAGTGTACTAGAAGTGCCATATTTTTATATCCTGTTGCCAAAGATTATGTAAATGCCTTCTGTTTTTCTCCAGCACTTGTAAATATTTTGCCTAGTTCTTATAAACTCAATTCTGATTGAGTGCCTTCAGCAGCTGTGGACTTCAGTGAACTTCTGGAGTTAGGGAGTGATAGGATACTTAAATATTTAAGATGATACCAGGCAGGCATTTGAAGTGATTTTGGTACATGGTTGCATTCTTCATTGGCCTCAGAGTGGAGGTTTATTTCTGATTTTGTTTTTTAATTCTTTCTTTGTATAGTTATCCAATCTGTGTGACATACAAAAGCCATTATTGTTTAGCATCCGAGGTCCTTTGTTTTCTTTATAAGCTGAACTTGTCTTGGTTGAAGACCTTTTTCAGTTCGGCTTTGCATCATTGGCAATAGTATGTCCTGGGTATTGCCTGTCTCTGCAAATTCAGTAAAAAGCTAGTAAACTAGGACAATGAGTAATTTGAAGAAAATTTTAAATATTTTACAGCTGTTCATTTTGGAAGTGAAAACTTCTGCAATGCAGTTCTAGAGTTGATGAAATTAGTGATTGGAGTTCATGCCAGAAGAATCTGTTATTTGACTGTAGCTTGTAAACAAGAACATTTCATGTACAGTGCTCATAAAAAATATTCTAATTCATCACCTGCATTTTCCCATTACTTAATTACAAACTGCAGGTAAAGGTTTAAAAAGTACAGAAAGTTCATCAACAGAAAACTAAATTGAGGAACCGTAAGAATTGATGCATACCCACATTACAAAAAAAAAGTGTATGGGAGGGAATTAGAAATTAAGTAACTTGAGAGTTAATTTTGGTGTAATAGCTGTATACCAGTTGAAACTGTATTTTTGGGCTTCTCAGGACAAAAACATGCGAGTCTTGAAAAGGCAGCATGAATTCTGCAAGGGTCTAGACAAGTGCAAATATCTTAACATCAGCTGTTGTGTACAGATTTGTAATTCAGCAGGTACTTGCCATGCGTGGTCTAAGAATACTTCCTTACATATTTGGGGGTTTTATTTATTGAAACAATTACAGGTTATTATGAACTATTGCCATTTCTCCCTCCTCCCTCCCCAAGAACTGACAAAGGGAGAGGCTGTAGACAGCCAGGCTGGGTGGTCCATTGTAGTATTCCATTCTTGACCAACTAATTTCAAATTGGTTTTTTTTCTGTTTCAGAGAGCTCATTAGACATAGCATTGTTGTGCTTATTCAGTTGCCTACATACAAATTTTAGCTGTAGTTTTGTTTTACTGAGGTTGATGTTCCTTTGCACCTATACTTTATATAGAATTTTGACATGCTTACTAGGTTGAGCAGGTCTGTATGCTGGCAAGATCAACGTGCAACTCCTTGGCACCTTGTGTGCATTTTGGATGCTTGCATTATGTTACATGCACTGAAGTGCGACTAAGTAGGGTTCATTGTGGATGTACGTTCAAAAATATTCCGTTCCCTGTCCCGTGCCCCCAAGAATAAGACTCATGGGTGTGTGTATGCTTGTCGTGGCTCAATGATGTTGAATGATATTCATATAGACTCATATAACATGTGCACCTAAAATTCCTGTGTTACTAAGTTGTACTTAAGTGCTTTGTAAATGTTCAGGCTGTTCAGTAGAAGATCATATTCTTTTATCTTGTATAGTCCATAATCCTTCTATAAAGTAGCATTTTTTTGAAAGTAAAAAGGACATAAAAAAAGAAAAAAGGTTAGGGTCTATCTACTTGAATAGTTTTGATGTTATATTTAAGTTAAATATTGGTTGAGATAATTTTGAAACTGACTTAATTTAAAAAAAAAAAGATACTATACTTCAGAATTATTTTCAGCAGAAAGTTTACTTCTGAAAAGATTTAATTCTGAAAAGGATTTTAACATGCTGGATTTCATCATGGATGCATGGCTTCCTACCAGTTGAGTGATTCAAATTAACTTTGTGTATCTTGGCAAGCAGTGTCTCAAACTTTCTTTTTTATTGCTTTGGAAGCACCTGACTAGTGTTAATAATATCAGAAAATAGGGATTTGATCCAAAACGTCTCAAAATAGATGATGCCAGGGAAATTTGAAGAGAAAAGTCTTAAAGAAGTATGAGAAGGGCCTTCAGAGAATGTATTGTATTGAGATGAAATTTATTTTGCAAGAGATTGTGCTTCTTGTCAATCAGATAAGGAACTACTTCATAAAATATAACTGTACTTAAATGGTTTTTGTATTAGAAAAGGGTGGGAGTGATAGTGTAGGTTTGACTCTCTTGACTATGACATGTTGAAGCAAACCCTTTAAAAAAATCAAGCAGCAGTTGGGACATTGAAATCTCTGCTTCACGCCCCCTGCCCTGCCCCAACAGTGGTGCTATGTGTTTGGTTAGGTTATTTAACAAGAAAACATTTGTTTAAATAGATTTTTATTTAAAGCTTCAAGCTAAATTAATCCAGTTAGAGTTCAAATTGGAAATGTTTTTTAAAAAATTCTTGTTCCTTACAGCACCTCTTTTTATGAGTGTGATCCCATCTGTATTCTTGTGTGCAGTCTTTGAAAATTGTTTCCGTGCTAAGCTCTGTGTGTTTTGTCATGAGCTTTACCTGTAACTCTCACCTTGCATGGTCGGAGTTAACAGTGCATGAGACTGCTTCACCAAGTGACAGGCACAACACACTGCTTTGACATTTATTTGGATATTTCCTAGGTAAATGTGATGTGAACCTGGCCTTTTCTGATGTGCAAAAACACTCATCCAGGCCCAAGAATTTAAAGAAAAAGGTATTAAGAGGAAACATTTTGTTTTTAAAATGACTGTTTTAGAATCTGAGGTCTTAGAAAAGGATGGGAGGAGATGCCCTTAAACAACGTCATAGGTCGAGAGGAAGGAGGCTGCATCCCCGCAGCGTCGGGATGCTGCTTCTCAACCCTGCGGTGCCGGTGCCGTCCTGCTCCGGGGGGGATACTAACCCCGTTCCTGTCCCTCGTTCTGCTCACCCCGCATCTGCCAGAGCGCCTGTGCCAGCGGGAGGAGGGAAGGACGTGGCCTGGGGAGAAGGGAGGAACTGTTATTTCTGGCAGCACTCTTAACTTATGCCACGGTAATTTTCAAGAATAAGGTTTGCACTTTCTCTATGGAAAGCGTATGCCCACCAGTGTCTGTAGAAGTGTACGTTGAATGCTCCAGAGAAACCCATAGAGAAGTCTTGCAAAAGTGAATAAAGAGAAAGGGTGGGTGGTGGTGGTTGTTTTTTTCCTGATCTTGTCACCGCTTTTTTTTTTTCCTTGTTCATGGGACTGTCATTATCTCAATTATTATAGTCAATTATCACGAGAATGGAGAATGCCATAAAGTCTAATGTTATGGTGTTTATTTTGAATGTTAGTGTCAGTATTTTACATAAGTAGGAAGTGAGTAACAAATTGGAAAAATAAGTAATAAGAGGATTAGGACTTAAGGCAGGGAACGTAATACAGCTAGGTGAATGGATAATGGGCTGACTTACCTTACTTACCTTAGTCTATAGCAGGAAGAAGAGGTGAAATAATGATGACTATTGGAGACATTACAGTACTTTTTTGTATGAGAAGAGATCGTAAAAAAGTGAAACTAACTGAATTTTAAAAGGGTGTAGACAAGCAGAAAAATGGAGACAAACTGGATGAAGTGACAATGATTTGATGTTTTTCTGTTTCAGCTTTGTCAAGCAAAGAGAAAGTAAGAAAATGGTTAAAACAAGTATAAAAATACTTTTTGACATGTCATTACCTTTTGTAAACTCCTGGCTGTTATATATTGCTAGAAATCGGAGTATAGATATGATACACTGTCTTAAGTCACAGATTATTATTTTTTGTTTGTTTTAAGGATGAAATGTTTTTCTGAATACTCTTTTCCTAAAAGACAGTGTCTGTGCTTACATGCTGGTTTTATGCTGGTCTGGATTTTAATAGCTGTGGGCTAGAGAGATCTGGTATTTGAAGCCTTTTCTTTGCTGCTAGCCTCACACGTTAAGACTGTTGACCTTTTATGAGTGGTCTAAGTAGGTAAATAACTAGGCAGTGTATACATTTTGAAAAGAAAAAAACCCTTACATACAGCATAGGTGATCAAGCTTTTGTCATATATGGAAATGGTATGGTAGGTATGTTGCCATCCGTTTGGTCAGCTGTGCCCCAAATCACGAAAAGGGGAGTGCTGCCTTCAAAACCAAAAGCTTCTTTTCCACTTATCGTGTGGTACAGGCTGCGGAGGAGGGGAATCAACACATTTCTTCTATTTCTAAGTCTGGTGTCTTGGGCTCATCTGGCGAGGCAGAAAGTTTTCCCAGGGCGTGATGTTTCCCTCTGGAAGTCATTTTCCTTTGCTTTGCCTCTCTCCTGAGGTTATATGTGTTTAGGGAAGCGGGTCCAAGAAGAGGGGCTTCAGAATGGCAGGCTCCGGGAGCAGTAACCTTCAAGAACGAGTCGAGTGATCTGGAATGCTCAAGGTAGTCCTGCCCATCTGCTTCAGAGAGCAGAGTTACTCTCCTTTCTGTTGCCGTGAGAAGCAATGGCCTTCTCAGCATTTTGTGTTCAGAGATTACTCTGCAGGACTTGTTTTGCAGCAGACCTCTTCTTTCTTCTGGTACTCCCCCAGGAGTTTTTTTCCAGAGAAATTTCAATTGAAACCTGTGTATAATTTCCCCTTTTTGAAATAGCTGTGTGCAACACCAGTGGTTAAGGAGTTCTGTTTTGCTCGTTAGCTAATATCCACATGACAGCGATGTCTTCTGCACATCACTGTCATCCATACCATTCAGCCGTTGTTCAGAGCGGGTAAAATTGTATTTAAAGGACGCACGGTTCCATCTAATGGTAACATCTACGTGGCAGGGTTTTGCAATGATGAAGCTTCTTCCTCCTCTGCTGCTTTTCTTCTCCCACTCGTTGCTTGGCTGCAACACCAACTGAATTCATAAAAGGCATCGCCGTGTTTGCGTTGCACGTTGAGCATAGATCACTAAGGGAGAGGTATAGCAGTGTTTGTGTGTGCAGAGCTTCATGACTTCTAGGGTTTGCTGTTGGTTGGGAGGAGTTACTGCCTAAGTGTTTTTTTTCAAGGGGAATCACCTTTGTGTTGATTAAATTTGGGGTTGTCATCCTAAAAGGCAGGATTTTGAAAATGAGACTTCAGTAAACCTTACAAAATTTACCATTCATAAAATCCTTCTAATGTCATGGACTCAACAGTAGCCGTTGCAGGTGTAGGAGTGTGTTAACTTCGTTGTGTGCTCCTTACGCACAGCCTCCGAAGGGAGTTGAACAGTCGCTGCTCCAGTTGCCTGTGTAGCTGCCTGGATGGCTGCATTTCCTCTTTCACCTCCTGTCTCCCAAGAAGACATCTGCTTCATCATACTGTGTCAGATTATACTGTTGTTAGAGTACAACTGAAAATTTGACTGAAAATATGTTTCAAGAACAAGCACTCAGTTTCCTGACGGAAGGATGCTCCTCTTGGCATCCAGCGGTCTGTAGGCAAACTGCTGTTTAGTTTGGGAAAATGAAATTAATGGGAAGTAATATAATTGATCTCTGTATAAAACGGGGCACAAGCTGAACCCCCGGTAGGCTGACGGACAACTTGAGTGATGCTGGCAGAATAGAAGGTGTCTGGTTATTAAGGGACGCTCGTAGCACGGGAGTGTTTTTCTGCTCCGGTGGTGACAGCAGTTAAATACGATCCTAGTTATTCAGCAATGTGCCCATAAGGAAAAGTGAACGATGTGAGTAGATGCACTCAGTAGAGTCAACTCATTCCTGAATCGGACAGTGATATCCTCCCTCCAGCCTTCCAGCTAAGGATAGTTGCTAATCAACAGAGTTGTTCCAGACAAAATGCCAAATGTCACTAGTGTTGTGGCGGAGCTCAGAGAGATGGAAAAATCGCTGTTGGATGTATTCCTGTTGGATGAGAGCAGGCTTTTCCCCTCTCCTCCTCTTACCCTCCTCTTCCACAAGGAATCAGAGAGGATGGAGGAAGAGTGATAACCATGGTGTCCTGTGGTCCTGACAGTGGTTTCGCTTGCCCAGTCAGTTCTGCTGCAGCTCGGAAAAGTGATATGAGCTGGTGTGATCCCTTCTGCTTTAAAGGGGTTTGGAAAAAGAATAAAGTAATTGAGTTCTGTGGCTTAATTTTTGCCTGTGGGCTGGGATGTAGCGAGTGCTATGTGCGTGCTCTGAGGCTCTTGCGCTAGGACAGCTTTTCATTTATGACTCTTTCAGCTTCATACTTAGTTTCAGAATAAACCACCAAGAGCTTATGCTGGTTTTTCCCCCCTCAAATTTATGAAATTTATTTGATCTGTTGTTCTCCTTCTTTCTTAAACACATTCCTTCAAAATTAGAAAAAATTCTCAGGGCTGTAAATTTCTGGAGAGGCTTGTTTTTTTCTCACTGGCCTTTGTAATCTACTTGATTAGATGTCCTTGTCACTCCAGGGACTCCAGAGAACACAGGCTGACAGTACCTTCACAGAGTGTTTTTGTTAAATTGAATGTTTTCTTTTTGTAGGTTAGGGTTGTCAGCAGGGCGGGTTACTATGACTCAGTGAGTAACACATCCGTTGTATCTGAGTAACTTGTCGATTATCTTCTCCTAACATCAGATCAACGTGCAACTTACATATGTTTAAAATAGCAGTTAAAAACTTCTATACAAATAAACACCTATCTTAATACACATTTTCTTTATAGGGATGACCAAGGAGAGAAGTAATGCAAAATTGACATCTCAGGAAGCAACTGCTTTTTCAAGTCCACCCATTCCTGTCACATACTTGAAGTTTCTAAATTAGCTTTATCTAGAGTGGGACGTCTTGGTTTTTCTCCCTTCACAATGCCTAAATTCTTGCTCAGTTTTTTTTTTTTAAATTCTGGGTTTTAGATGTTTAAACAGGAAGCAAAGCTCTGTTAATAAATCGAGTTTTCTGTCAGTTAGGGAAGCGCAGTATGAGAACAAGCTAAAAATGCCTACGTAAACAACTTGCACTTCAACATGCTAGCAGATGTTATTCTATCACTTTGAACTGTGCATCACTGAAGTGTATTGGGATATCTTAAAATAGTCAGGGGTGGTGGCCAGAGACTTTAGACTACTATAGATGGTGAGGCTGTTTCACTGTGGCAATGAAATAAGCCAGAAGTACATGCTGCTAAGGTCATTTGCTTGCTCAAGGTCAGCGTGTTCAAACTCAGCTGCTGTATTTGTGAGCGTGGTTACTGTCAGCAGTGTATGTAAGAAAAGAGTCGTAATAATGGAAGGAATTGCTTTTACAAGTGAATTAGGACACTTAAATTTTATCCCCCCCCCCCCAAGTTGCAGGGCTGTGATTGCTGGTTTATTTTCTTATCTGAGCGACAGAACTTAATGTCAAGTTAAGCTTTTGTGCCTTGTGCCTGCGAACAAATTGCTTTGATTTGACAAGATTTTGTTTGCACTTTTGGCACAGTGTTCATTAATTGTTTAGCTGACTTCCTATTTTAAACTCTTATTTCAAGATTACTAGGACCTAACCAAAACCATTACAAGTATCCTCCAGCAGTGGCAATCTCAGCTCATCATAACTTCATGTTTATATAGCTATTTGATAACAAATGTAGTTTCAATTCTTTTATTTTCTAGTCAACATAACATGGTCTCTTAATACCTTATTATTCTCTGTTCATAGAAGCAGAAAATAAGATTAGATTTTTTGGTAGTGGTGGTGTTTGGTTTTGTGGTTTTGGGTTTTTTTTCTATGCTGTAAAAAAAAAAAAAAAAAAGAAAGGCAGGGTTACTGTAAATTTGCAACCTTTTTTTTTTTTTTTTTTTTTTTTTAAATCCCCCCTGAAGATCCAGAGGAGTATCGTGGGGATGGGAGTGGATGAAATGGCAGCCAGCCTTTGAGTTGGTTGTTTTTCTGAGCTAGAGATTTTCTGAGTAATGTAAGCCAGGAAAAGCATTTGAAGCATTTGAAGGTACCATGTACCTGCTTGAGAGTCTACTAATGTCAGCCCAGATTTGAAATTAATAGTGATGGTAGGAGCAGCAACTTAAATCGGAGTTCAGATGATAGTACTCTTGGTCTTTAGACTGCTTTGGTTTGAACAGAAGGGAGATTCTTTCATAATCTTGAAAGCGAAAGAGCTCTTGGTTCTTGCTGTATTTCAGTTTTTTGGGGGCTGAATGATAGACTTGAGTTTGTGATGGCTAAAGTTTTGGAAAACAGTTTTTATTTTTCACACATTAAAATAGATCTACTGAAATGTGTTCCTTTTTTTCTCTGCACTGATATTTATGTTACAAAGATTTGTTCATCATATGTCTGTGTGTACATGAGTTTGGATATATTGGATATCTTAATTGCAGAAAATATCAGCGGTAGCTACAACTCTATATTTGTAGATACTGTGTCTAACTGCTGCCACTGTACCTGTTTTGAAAATATGGCTGTGTATTTCTGTTGTAAGAGCAGGTAGTACTAGATGTAAATCAACGTGATTGAAAGCAAAGCCTTTACATCAGCCCCTGGCTCTTCCATCTGGCACCCTTGTCTTCGAAGGAGAGCTGTTTTGTGGGTGAAGGCTGCCTTCTGCATCAGCTCACGGCATCCAACACGAGTGAAGAGGATGAAGCAGACGCGTGGGGCGCGAAGTCTTCTGCGCGGTTGCGTACGCAAAGATTGGCTGAGCTGCTGCTCTGCCGGTACAGCCTGGGAGAAGGAGAGGATGTACCGCAGCTGGCGGCTCATCCCATTAGCCGCAGAAGTCAGACTGCCTCAGTTGATGCGAAAATCAAGCAGGTTGACCAAGTGCAAATAATACATAATGTGGGCACGTTTAGAACATACAACACTCATGCTGGTTCAGGCCAAACCCAGCAGTAAAATACCATTGTGATTAAAAAAAACAAGCTAGTGACAAGAAAAAAAACCCTCTTGTGAATTCTGGCATTAATTGGAAAGTGGTAGAGGTGTCTGACGTAAAAATAGGTATTTGGGATGTAATTAGGTAAAATTCATATGAAAATAAGTTGCCTGAAATGTCCATATTGTAAAATTTTACCCTGTATGTTTGAAGGTCCTTGATCCTACAGTGCTAGATAATATTTTGGAGGGATTTTTGTTTAGACTGTTAATAAAATACCTTCTAACAAGTGAAATTGGATTAGGAGGCTGGGGGAAGCAAGCCAAAAACATTTCACAGATAAGATTTTCAAGCAGTTGCATTTTGAAACTATGATGTTACCTTAAGAACATGTTAAGCGTCATTGTGCGTAAAAAATCTTGGTTTGTTGGCAGTTGGACAGCAACAGTTGATTGAAGGGCAGGCATAACGTAATTTAAACCAGTAGTACTTGTGTGCGAGTAGGTGAGTCTTTGTGCAGACGAGGTCGTGCTGGTGAGGAGAACAGGAAAATTGTTTCTATCCCTATGAAGCACTTAGTAAAACTCTGAATTTCCCTACAGGCATAGGTGCAAAGTATGTGGGAGAGGGGCAATGCTATGGCCTTCTGCCCCACGTGCTCGCTGTTGGAAGTGGGCAGAAGCACGAGCTAGTAGTACTAAGCCTCCACAGACGATGGACGGTGGGAAGCGTCGTCTTCCGTCCCTGTGGTGGTGTTCAGCTTGTATGCCATGGTACGACTGCAAGCGGACTTCAGCTCTCATGTCTTATCACCAAAATCTGGCTGTTAGGCCTGTTAAGTAATGGAAAAACTGCATCCATGCTTCTTGGTGAAAGCCCCCTTAAATGACAGAAAATTCAGAACACATTTGGGTTCACTTAATTTCCGTGTGCTTCTAAAAGTCTAATCTTTGTTTACTACACATAAAGTCAGAATTATGACCAGAATGTTCTTCTCAGTGCACAATATGTACTTAAAGGATAAATTATTAAAAATAGCTTATTTGGAAATGCATGTTATCTGGAATTTTGTATCAACAGTCAATGAGTACATATTCTGTAAAATACACTACATGATCTGGATTGCAGCAGTGTGTGACCCTGGCTATGAAGCCCTTGGTCTTTGAGGGGAAAAGAAGATAGTCACAGTGCATCTTCAGAGCAGGCAAACCTGTTCTCATTTCTCTGTTAAACTCGTATCGAATGCTCCATGAGATTCAGGATTTCTTACTCTTCATGGTGTATGCTGTGCTGGGCCTACCATATTTAAAACTGCCTAAAGCAGTGAAACAGAGCAGTTTGCCAGGTGGGCTGTTTGCGTGTAACTGAGATGTAGCCAGTGAAGTTTGCTTGCACAGGAAGCTTTCTTGGTGCTAAAAACCGAATATTTGTGGGATTTTCTTCTGGGCTCTAAGGTCTATAGTAAATGTTGCCATTTTCCCCTGTCTAAGTGCCAGGGATGTTTCTGTTGTCCCAGGACAGCGCAGCAATCTCTCACAAAGTATCTCGTTACATGGTTCCCTTAATTCAGAATTGCTCTGTAGTTGAATTTTTATCAGTAATTTGAATGCCTTATTGGGTATTTTTGAGAGCGATAGGCTCTCACCCTGTAGTCAGTTATTCAACACTAAGTGTTCAAAATATTAAGAACACCAGATACTTCACGATGAAATCTTTCACAAGAGTATGCTTTATTGTTTCAAGTGTAGTGCATGTAGGTAATCTTGGGGAAAAAAAACAACTGTTCCTTTAGCAACAGTATCAGTATTCTGTGTGTGTATATATAAATACATATAGAACACAACTGAACTTTTTCTTTTTTTTTTTTTTTTGATGTTGCAGGTTCAAAACTGATACAACTTCAAAATGTCTTCTAGTTTTCCTAAGTTGATTCTAGGAATTGAATTGGAACAGTTTTTTCATTATTTTTATTACTTTTTCTTAATAAAACTTACTTCCCCAATAACTTTTGGATGTGTGCATTTCATAACTTCTTTGAAAAACTGCATACATTACATCGCTTATGTACAAGGCTTTTATATAAATGTAATACTATATGAAGCTTTTAAACTGTGTGCTGCTGTAGTTTTAACAACTGAAAAACTTCATTATTTTTAAAATTGCTTTGAGATTTTAGGGTATGCTGTAGGTCGCAAATTGGTAGTAATACTTAATGTTACTTGCCAAAAAGGTCCAATGTCAAAAGTAAAAAACACAAGTAATGCAATAGTAGCACTGGTTGTTGTATTAAGTGCTTTTTTTGAACCCAAGTACTGTTTAAAATTTTGAGCTGTTAATTTTCTCACTTCTTGCCAACCAGTATTGTTTTAGCTCAAGATCCGTTGTGTATTACTTGATATAAAGTATGCTATTTGGCTATGCGTGTTTTGTTAAGAGTGTTTTTGACATCTCGAAATTTTCAACAGTATTTCCACACACCTGTCCCCTCCTCACCATAAGAATGGTTTCTGAGGTGCATTTAAAACATCTTCTGCATCTTCTACATGGCCAAGTTTCTCAGTTCAGTGAAGTGGCTGTAGTTCATGGGGTTTGGACTTTGTCGTACGCTAAATCCAGAGGCTATACTGTAGGTTTTGGGTTTCTCTAGAGAACTACCTGATGAATGAATTCCGTGTTCGCCACTACCAGTGGGTGATAGCAGGGCTGGAGAGACCTCTGGCTGCTGCTCTGCTTCTGCAGTAGCACAGGGGATTGCAGGATGGGGTCTGCGCGCTGATGTATTTGCTGTTCCCATCATGAGACAGTCACACTGGACACGGTGTTGTGTGGAGATGCAGCCGGTTTCGGACACTTTACCTCTCTTCCAGAGTAGCTAGAAGTGCAGAAGAGGGCCTCAGGACTTTGGTAACAAGAGCCCTAGAAAGTAGAACAGCAGGATATAATTTGTAGATTATATGGTACGGCTTCTGACTGTGCTTTGGTTTTCATCTAGCCTTGAATTATTTCAACAAATTCCACTACGAAAGTATTCTTAAATCAAAAGATTTCCTGTACGTGCAAAGTAGCTGGGAAAGCTCTGTAGTTAAAGTTGATGTCTGTCTGATTATGCTGAGTAATTTCTGCAGAGTGAGACTAATAAAAGTCAAATGCTTAACTGATGCTGAAGTTTATTTCTTGCTGTTTCTTTACTGGTCTCGCTGCCTTACCAGTAGATGAACTGTATGAGTTTCTTCTCTCACTGAGTTGACAGAAACCTGTTTTTTCACGACCAGCACCGTTTATGTCCCTAGTGTTGTCTTGCTCTGTGTAATTTTCCTGTTTATCCTAGTGTTTAATAAAGGCAGCAGTTGTTCAACTGTTAAAAACCTACCAAAACAGTTAAGAAACTGACAGATATTCAACAAGGGAAAAAACCGCAACACTGTAGGGTATTACATAGATATACATAGGATAATCAGGAATTAGCGTGTCGTTAGTGCCCGCGTACTCCAGCCTGCCCTCTGAGTTACTGTCCCACAGGGATGGTTGCTAACGGAGCGGTGCCACGTGCCGTTTGGGATCGTCGGTTTGTAGCCATGCAGTTGCCTTCCTGAAAGAACAACTTCAGGATTGCCTAAACCTAATTAGCACTAATTTTATTTCGCTTCATCTCTGGTTGTTCTGAGGTTACGTCGACTACGATTATTAAGCATTTACATATGAGAACCACCTTTTTATTTATATTTCTCTCTCTAGCATCATTATTAGCCTGTGTACAAATATTATCGAATTACTTTTTCCCGCCCTGTTCTAATGTAGAGGTATCTGGTGTCAGTTTAAAAGAGAAGCCCCCAACTTAGTCTGATATTTAATGCAGATTTACTGGATTGGATGGAGGTCATGCCTGTATGCGGTTTGCTGTTGTGTAGCTATCTTCTGACACTTCAGCATTTTCATTCTGTGTGCACGGAGGATTGAGCTTATGCGAGACCACTGGCTGACTCTTGCAGGCTTGTATGAAATAATGTCGGTGTAATACCCGTTAAATCATTTAGTTAACCCTTGTATATAGGTCATATTCCCCAAGATAAATAATCTGTATCAACTTCAACCATTTCACAGAAGACAGTGTTACGCAAATTAGGAATACCAAATGCAGAACAGTAACCTCAGCCCTTCCTCTTCCTTACTGACGGAATTAAACTTCTACTAAAAGCTAATTACTTTGTAATTAGTGCTGTTCCCCCTCCTGACCCAGAAGACTTGGCGATTTCCTAGTTCGTGCGCGGTGCTTGTTTTGGGTTTCCGATGGCGTGTGCCAGGCGGGCGCCCCAGGGGAGGTGCGTTGGGTCACCGCAGGGTCGGTGATTTTGGTGATTTCGGTGGTTTCCCGAATTGCTTCAGGAAGCAGGCGACGCAGCCCGCCTGTGGCATGCTCCAACGGGCGCCAGGGAACAGCGCGTCGGGCGTCTTCGGGATGGCTTCGGAAGAGCCGAGTCCCTGTGCTTGGCGCAGAAGTGAATGGGAACCGGCGCGGTGCTGGAGCGAGAGGAGGAGGAGGAGGAGGAAGCAGAAAGCCGCCCACCCGCGCTGGCACGGGTGGCTGGTGTGGGGCTGGACCCCCGGCTGCTTCCAGCGCCATTCCGCAGCATTCTGCTAATGCATGCCATTTGGGGAGCCAGGGACTACGTAATGAAATGTGTACCTTGTAGAAAGCTAGTGTGTTAATTTCTAGTTGCTTAAATAGTGTGAAAGGCTGCTATATATGGTGGTGTGGTTGTGTTTTATTTATACATCCCCCCACCACATATTACACGCATGCATGCCCTCAGTCTTTGTTGTTCATGAATGACATCGCTTTTGTGTCTTAAGCATGCATAAAGTGGGATGCAACAACTCGTTTCCCCTTGCTGCTGTGCTTTGATTTCGGCTTTGCTTCAGAAGTTTGTAAAGATATTTTCAAACGTTTTTCCCTTATCTTAGGTTTTTTCTGGGGCTGTGCCTTAAGAAAGAACTCTGTCTTGTGAGGCAAATTTAATGTTTTGTCAAGCAACTCACAGGGTTTGAGGTGAGAGCAAAAATGAAAGGCACTACACAGGCTAGTGTGTATTTGCAAATCAAATGAACAAGTATTCTGTAGTTTAAGGTCGGTCATCTGAGTGGATTCATTCTTCAGTTTTTAAGTTATAGTGATGTAGCTTAGTTTTTCTTCTGCACAAGACTGTGTCAGTGTAGTTCTTCTTAAAGATTCTTTGAATGTTTTCTTTGACTTTTCCATTAATCTTTACAGAATGGTTACAGATAAATCTCTGAAGTTTCTCTGTGTATGTTGCATCTGTAACTTTCCAGTGGGGAGCTGTGAGGACAAGCGAAAGCATGTGTTTTGAAGATGGACCATGACCAGCTTGTTGGAGGGGACATTTGGTTGCCTGCAGTCACAGTTCTGAAATGGGTAATGCGAGAAACTCCGGCAATAAGAAGAAATAAGGTGGTTGCTGGGTGGGTCTAATCTAGTGGGGATTTTTGGAAAGACTTCAGAGCTGACTTCTGAGCTTGTTTGGCCGATTTCTTAATGTGTGTAAGCGTGCATTTGTCCCAATACCACCAAAACTTTCAAGTCCTTCCAACCAAATCTGACAGCAGATGGAAGTCCTGAAGGACTTTCTGTCAATACCAGCACTACAAACAGCAGCTGCAGAGCAGAGGGAAGATTCAAACTAGTGATTTTTTCAAGGTGAAAAGGAAGAAGTTGGTTGTTACCCTTGCTGTTTTGTAGTAGCCATCTGGCTAGTCAGTGTGTGCGTAGCTCTGGACTGACTAACTAATGTGCTTGTTGCTCTTGCATGTTATCGAAGGCAAAATAGAGATCTAGGGTTGTTCATTCTTGTCTGGGAAGAGAAGTAGTGCAAATCTGAAAAAACCAGCAACAACAAAGTATAATTAAGTCCAGTGGTTGTTGATTAGCTTGTTCACATTTGTGTGGCACAACAGCAGATTCTCTTCTTCAGCAGAATCTAGCACAAGGACCTGTGGAGAAATGTGTGAAAAGCTTCCTGACTTTTAAAATGGAAATAATTTCCTCATGTTTACTAAGAGCCTGTGTTCTTAGGTCTCTCTCCAGCTCATTGCTCAATGCTCACTTCTCATGACTGCCACTGCAAGAAGAACAGAAAAGTGTGCAGACAGGGCAGGGAACTTTATTTAAAAAAAAAAAAAAAAAAAGGATAAGACAACACCCATACCACCACCCCCCAACAAAAAAAAATCTGAACAAAAAAAACTTCCATCCAACAACCAAACCAACCAAAAACCCCCAAACCCCCAAAGCAAAAGACATGCCTACCCCAAAATGTATTGGGGAATGGGAAGAGAGTGCACGCTCAGAATCACGTCAAGGTAACTGTAGCTGTATATACCTGTACTTACAGGACTGTCCTCTCAGAGCAGTGCATTGCTGTATTTAATTTTTCTCCTGTTGTGTGGTTTGGGTTTTGTTACCCTCCCTTGTAGAAACAAATATTTTATAACATCTTACTTGCTTTAACTAGTATATAGTGTTTTGTGCCAAACTTCTGTAGGTCTGAGCCTATGATAAAGTGTCTGAAAAATTAAAATTAGCCTAGCTTGTTCTAAAATACACTCCAGTGCTTGACATCTGAAGGACTGCCACATGGGGTTCTTCACATATTTCCGCTAGGCACGGTCCTTCAACTGCAGCATCTCGAGCAGATGCCTCTTGGGGATATCAGTACTGCTAGGTATTCTTAGGAGTTCAAGTTCCTGCTGTTAAGGAAAAATACTTTATGCCTGTAAATTAACTTTTGGGGGGGGGCATATTTACCTTATTGATATACCATAATTAGTTCTGTGGTTGGGGAATCGTTCCATCACTTGGAAGCGCGTAGGTGTACGGGGAATAGTGGTAAGCCCTATTCTGCATCGTGGTAAACATGGTAAACACGTAAGGCTCAGCGTCTCCCGCTGTCAGCCCTTGGGGTGTGCATATCTAACGCAGAATGCGCATGGGGAGGTTGTGTTTGAACAACTCCTTACTACGCTACAGGTAGGCAGCTCTCCAGTCTGAGAGCCGCTGGCTAATCTGTGTAATTATTTTGAGTATTTAAGTATCTTCGGTTAAGTAGCCAGCTTTGCTGCCTTAATAACATCTTACGCAATTGGACCCTTCCCACGCTCCTTGCCGGCTCAAGGCGACACGGCACAGTAGAATTTTTAGTGTGCAAAAGAGGTAGGAATGCAAAGCGGGTCGTTGAAAAGGGACTATGTGCAATTAAGAATATTTTCTTTTGCAAGTCAAAACATCTTTTTTTTTTCTTCCTATATCTGTTGTACGTCAGTTATTCTATTTACAGCTTTTTTTTTTCCTTTCTTGTATTGAATGAACTGTTACATGTTACTGAAGAACTGGTAGCTGAAAGGGATTAATACCCATTTCCCTGGGTGTTAATCTATGATGTGGTTAAACACGGTCTCTCTTTATTCTTTGTGAAACTTAGCTTTTAACTTAAGCTGAATTTTAAAGAAAATATTTTAATTTTTGTACTTCTCATTTATAGTGAAATTAAATTTCCAATGTGTTGTTGGTTTTTTTTTTTTTTTCATTAGTCACAGTCTTTTTTTGGTCATTGGGCTCACATGTGACTTGCCTAAGAAAAATGTGAAAACTTTTGTCATGCTTTGAAACCTGACTTGTGGAATTTGCACAACTGACAGATGCGTGCTTCGGGTAATGTTTTTGATACATTTTACAAAAATAAAAATAACTATTAAACACACATTCCTGTGAAACAACAAATGTATTTCAAGTAGACCTAGATGTCAGTATGATACCTTTCCTTTGTAAAAGGGGATTCTTCCTTTGCTTAATCTCATTATTTCTCCTATATCAAACATAACCCATTCAGTAAAAGGTGGGATGAGGCAAAGGGCTGCAGAATAAATGTGTGAGCCTCTAATAACCTTCTGAAGAATATAAAACCAGCTCTGAATGATCAAAGATCCGGTCAGTATCCAGTCTCTGATAGTGACTGATAGTGACAGCCTAAGCAAAAAAAAAGCAGCAAAGGAGGTACGTTTATATTGATAGTTCCTAGTATATTCTCCTAGCTGCTGGCAGTCTGAGCTCATTAGTTTCCTTAGGTTGGACCTTTTGTCTCTAGTAGCATGAGAGGTAGTTTTTTTGTCGTCCCGTCCTCCCCCCCCCCTTTTTGTTTTTTTGGGGGGGGGATTTTTTTTTTTTTTTTTGAAAGACTTACATTTCTGGCATGGCCAAATCCAGCAGTAGAGCTCCACAGTCCATTCATATTTTATGAAATAGATTTTGTGTTTGTTGTACAAAGAGGTCCTGATGAGGAGCTGCTCTGTGGTGCAAGAGACAATTTTCTTGCATGAGTGACCAATGCTTTGAAATGTGATCATTGGCTGCTGATGTTGCTGAGCCAGGCAAGAGCCCAGGAAAATAGGGTAAATTGTGTCAGAAAGATGATCTCATGAAATTTTCCAAGCAGCTCTGTTTGAGTACAGTAGGGTAGTACATTTTGCCGGTACAGAATGAAGGAACTGTAACTTGTTTTCTGAGTCCTTGGTCTGCAGCTAGTACATCAGCCTGTCCCGTCCCTAACAAAAATATTTTCTTTGGATTGTGTTCCTTGTGTACTTTAACCTTTTTGGTTATTCCCCTTTGGCCCTTCATAAGGGTATTTTGGCCCCTTGATTAGGGAGCACTGTGCTCTGTCTCCCACCTGGCGTTATTAACATCAGGAAACAAAGAATGTTGCTGGGAGAGGAGGAAGGAAGTCAGTCTGCAAAATTCCCCAGTTTGGAACCAGTTGGGGTTGGGGTTTTGTCGTTGTTGTTCCTGTTACTAAACCTAACTTTAAAATCGATTCTGTTTTGCGTGAAGCACGGTAGGAACAAACTATGACTCCGCTTTTAAGTTTGCTTCTTTCTCATTTTAGTTAGATGCTACAAATGGGAATGGGATAACAAAAAAAATGAGGGCTCTGCTTGTCTTGACATGGCTGTTGGTGATTGCATGAAAGTGGAGGGGTCAGGAGTCCCTCTTCCTTGCTCCCTCTACCTCTGCGTTCCCATCCCACAGAAGTGGAAGGGTGAGGGAGGACTCTGCGAAGGTGAGCAGTGCAGGACAGGGCATGTTTTCCCGTGTCATTAACCTGAATGCATGTTTGTGCAAGAAATGTTATTTTGAGGCAGGTAGCTTCTGTTCTCTCCTGGCGAACTTCTCCGTGTGTTAATAAAACTCCAACGTATCGCGTGTGTGTTAAGTGGGTGGAGAAAATGAGTGTACATACCTGTGAGGGTTGTTTTTGATAGGAAAACAATAAACATAACATTTTCATGACAAATGTTTGCTGAGAATGCAGAGCTGGATTTGCTTTCCCTAGAAAATGTCTGGGAGTTGAGTTCTAGGTGATAGTCAATTTTCACAGCATTGAAATTGAATCATCTTTAAACTAAAAAAAAAATTGAAAAATTAGATGTTCATTTCTTGGGTTGGCTGCAAAATGTATTTAGCCTTCCAGCCTGTGACTGATGTACGGTCTAATTTCATTAGGACAGGTAATCCTGTGTCATGCAGCTCTTGAATGTTCTTTGCAGCAGGTTTTTTTAGAGCACTTTGGGAGCAAATTCATGATGAGCTTGTTGTAATAGTCGCACACAGGATAAAGAAAATAGCTTATAGGTTTGTTCTGGAAATGATGACTTGACAGTAGCCTCCGGCAGCGGAATTTAGCTATCAATAGTGTGTTAATCCAGTTAAGTAGAGCGCCTTTCATAGGGAAATACGAGTCATGTGTTCTAGCAAAATAATTACCTTTAAAGTAATCATGCAACTTGTAAACATTGTCTCGATATTTTTGTGATTTCTTTTTTTGACACGGTTATGACGCAGCAATAACTTGTTATTGAAGCGGTAGCACATGCAGGGGCTTTGGGTGGTAGTTATTTCAGAACATTCTTATCTAAAGCTGTGTTGATACGTGTAAGCATTGACTTTGTCAGCTAGTTTTTGCCTGTTCCTGTTTACTATTTAGAAAATATCGAATGTTATGACAATTGTAATTACGCTTGCATTTATATACTGCTTTTTAAGTCATAGCAAGCTTGCATTGAGTCACACTGATGATTTGGAGAAGTTTATGAAGCCGGTGCTCTGTATTTCACCTGCCTGATAATTGGGTGTCCCCAAGGGTCAGGTTTTGCCATAGAGTTCCCCTGGACACAATTCAGCTCCTGTCCTCTTCCCCTCCTGGGGGTACAGGCAGCGGCTCGATAGTTAAGCAACCATTCAAAAAGCCATAGAAGGAAGAAGATAGCTGGTTAAATGCTTGGTGACTTACAGCAGTTAACTCCTGTCGTAACTTCAATCTGTCAATTCATCAATTTTTAACATTATTTTTTTTCTACGCTGAACAGTGAAACAAAGAAATTATGATTTCACTTGTCTCTCATTTCAGTGGGTATACTGGCACCAGTGGGGGATAAGAAATACACAACACAGTGAGGTATGTGCTTATTCTGTAGAACAAAGCCTGTTTTCGGTAGCTCTCTTGAAATTGGTAGAGGCGGTAACAGCGTGCCTTGTTAAGATTGCCATGCCATTATTAAAAGATGCTGCTATAGAGTCCTTAAACCTTCCAGATGTAAAATATTTGAGCACAATCATTTTGTTTCAGATGTTTGAGGCTGAGTGTAGGGTTTTGTTTTGTTTTTTTTTTTCTTTTTCCCTGATTAAACTAGTCAACCAAAGTTGAACACACCCTCCCCACTGATCCTGGCAGATAAAATCTGATGATGCTTGTTAGGTTGGTTGGTTAGTGTTCCTGATAGCTCACCATGCTTCTCTGACATTGGAAAGGTAATGGAAGCAAGTGAAAGGCAGCCGGTCATCTGCTGCAGTTCATATGGACTGCATGTGAACTTAAACTGAAATCAGGGATATGCAATTCATAGTGAGTCTATTTTTGTCATGTTTAAAATAATACAAAATATCTAGAAACAGGTCTGGCATCTTGGGGAAACCTTCACACCTATAGTTTTATAAATCTTGTAAACCTGTTTACATCAGGTTTAACTATAGCAGGTCCATAAATATGCTCCACTGTTACGATTATAACTTGCAAAAATGTATATGATCACTTATTCTAGGGAATTGTAACCACCTTTGGGAGAAAACTTAGTAATCATAATGCACTTTATTGCTACGTGATGCTTAATAAGCCTTAAAGTGAACACTGTAATATTACATTTACCGTCCGTGGAGAACATAAAATGGTAGGAGAATGTAATGAACTCTGTTTTGGAACAGGACCATCTTGCCTTTTATTTCAGAAGACAGTTGCTTGAAGTGTCTGAGTGTAGGTAAAGACCTCTTTCCTTGGTACTTCACCAAAGCAGCTTTTTGTCTTTTGTCACAGTACCGTACCAAGACTTGATAAGTCATTGACAGACTTTTTGTAGGCTATAATGATTTTTGTCTCAAGATTTCTTTCAAAAAATGCAGCTTTTTGAATTTTTTGGATGTCTGCTGGGTTTGTGTCTTTCCCAGTTGGTTATTTTTAGTTATTTGTGTTGAAAAAGAAGTCTGTAATCTTGAACCATAGTACAATCTGATTTGCCTAAGGGTATTTGCAGCATCAGAGCCAGAAAATAATAATAAAAAATTTTTTTTCACTGTCATCTAGTCTAGTTCTCAAATGACTAATGAAAATATTCTTATCATTGTGCTCTAATGGATTCTCTACCTCATAAGGTTATGTTACTAGTGTCTAAGTCTCTTCTATTTTGATGTAGATCTGATGCTGTTCTTGTTTCTAACTATTTATTCTCAAGAGGTTGTTTCTGTATAAGGCTTCAAGTATACCAGCATCTTGGCAATTGTTTGATAATGGATAATTTTGCTGCTCATGTCCCAGCAGCATCATTAACGTGTATGTTGTTTATAGAGCCTTTTCAAGTCTGGTTGACAGCAGTTCTTCCTGGGTAATTCTAAACAAATTTGTAGGTCTGTCTTGGCAATGGGATTACTGCCAAGGATTTCTTTAAGTATATTACTCTGCTTGTGATAGTTTATGCTTCCGTATTCATGGATAATATAATTTCTTATTCATGTCTAGTCAATAAAAAGTTGACTCTTTACTACTGTCAATCTTAAAATCAAGATTTCACAAGGAAAACGTTCAGACAAACTGACTTCAGGGAAATTCATGTTTTACAAAAATCCCACTAAGCTGATGATAATGATCCTGTCTGATTTCACCTGTAATCTTTGGCTGATGTCAGTCACCTAAAGGAACTGTAGGAACTTCATGAATATACAAGAAAAACGTGAAGGTTTCCCCCACTGATAGAAGCGTGTGTGTAGGGACCGTTCAGGTTGCAGGTAGCAAACTCGGGACATTGCTGAAATGGAGCAGTAGTGGGCTGCTTTGGGGAGGTGGGTTTTTTCTTTCAAGAAGAGATTTTTTTTTTTTTTTTCCCCCCCAAATTTTAACATATTCAGGTTGCACTTACGTTTTAGATTAACTTCTTCCTAAAAGTAAAAAACACAATGCAAAACTCCCAGAAAACTTAATGAACTTGACTCAAAAGGAAATACTAACTCTGTTAGTGAAGGCACAGCAAGGCCAGTGTTTGCCACTTACTAAAAAGCTATGGCATAGCACAGGGCTGGCCTTTGAAAGTTTGTCCTATCAATTTGTGGTATGACAGCATAATCTAAAAATAGTTCTTGGGGCTAAGAAAAGGTAACACTTTGATTTGAGGATTTTTTTTTTTTTCCCCTTGGAAGATTCATATATGCTGGGAACAAAACAAGTGTGAATTTTCCACATCTCCAAGGAAATCACAGATACCTTTTTAGAAGAGATTTGTTAACTGAACTTTAGCTTTCATCTTTTCAAAGAGGAGGAGTTGCCAGTAAATACTCCTACTGTGCAGACTCTCATAATACATTAGCCTTTAGGGCAGTGTTCAGGATTTGGCCAAAGGTTATATCACATACAGAATAGTCAGACTTCCCAACTGGTTTTTTTTTGTTAGTTATTGGCATTTTGAATACATTTTTAGTTGGCATGTTTTGGTTTTGTATTTTGGTGCAAGTCACTTGAAGGTTGAAACTAAAATATGTCCCTGACATAGTACGGTACTTAAATGGATTATGGATTTTATGTGGTGTGTATGTAAATTCTCAGTTTAGGACATATTTGGGAGTGCTTCATAATCTTTATTGGTATTGTATTAATGCATTTTTTAATATTTCAAATGCAAGGATGGTTGTGTTCTTGAAATAACTACTGCTATTATTTTTAAAAATTCAGGAAATGTTTATTGCTCTTCACACTTTGCCAGCAGTGTCTTGCAGAGTCTTGTGAAATTCTGTGTAATGTTTTCTCTGTACGTTGAGAAGAGTGGGCAGTGAAGATAGCTTGCCTTTCATTTTTCTTTTGGAGACAAAAATTAGTGTACAACAGCAGCTCAAGGCACTGAGCAATTGGTGTGCTACAGCTGTACTTGAGCAGTAGCACTTCTGTAAATGAGGGGAAAGTCCCCCCTCGACTTGATCCTTGCTGCTTCTGTTAATATTGTCAACAAGTGTGCCTTTTCCTAATGTGAGTGTTTGTCTATTTTGGGAACAGAATGAAGTTTTTAGCCATAAATAATGAGCTGCTTGCAATTATTAGTGTCCTGGACCGGACTCAAAGGGTTTACTCGGATGAAAGGCTCCCATTATTATCCAGTCATTATCTAGATACCAGTATTATCTTTTTCCTTTAAACTGCACTACCTCTTTTAAAATTTGTTTGCTCTGACAGCAAAATGATAACATTCTGCTTGATTAAAAAGAATTCCTAGTGTTAATCTGGTTACCCTGATTTCGTCCTCTTTAGTGTGGTGGTAGAGGGTCTGGTTTTTAGTATTAGATACTGGGCAAGAACTGCTTTAGAAATTATACCAACATTTATGTAGTGAGAAGAATAAATGGAAAAAAACCCTACCATATGTTTTAAAGTTTGGGTAGTGTGTTACATTTTTTGTATGTGATGTTTGTTTAAAAATCTTTGCAAAGCAGAGCTTGCAAAAATGCTGGGGCTCTTTGCTGTAGTCACATTCCTGTTGCAGCATGTTGTCAGGGTCTGATATGACATCAATCTGGATGTAATAGATACATAGTTAAGCAGTTTATTTTAGGATCTGAAACTCTTCTAAGAATAGACAGGCTCTCCTTTCAACAGGAAAGGACGAATAATTTAAAATGGGATACCACAGAAGGAAAAATAGGAAAAAAGCAGAGAGGAAAAAGTATTTAAGGAGAAGAAAAAAGGGAAAAACCAGCAGACTGGTACTGCTGGGGTTCAGCGCTGGGGGAAGACACGTGAAGGGACCACTGCATATGGATTCTTTCAGCAGACTGCAGTGCAGTGGCAAGCAGGTGATGTGACATACTGGAAGGCTGAAGCCTTACAGTCTAGTCTACCAAAATAGACTTGCGTCATTTTCCTCGCTAGCAGTCCATAGGTTTAATTCATTGGGGAGGAAAAAAAAACCCCTTTTAAATTTTCTAATGTAATCTCTTAGTTTTGTTTGAACATTAACAGGTGATTTTCCATAGTGCTCCAAAGCTTAGGCTCTTCGTTATTTCCCCATGATTATGTTAGTGGGATCACTAAGCTGTGGGTAAGGATGTGACTTGTTCTGGTGGTGTCATGTTTACACCAGGGGTCTAATCACAGAAACGTGCATGGGAAAAACTCACCAGGTCAGCCAGTCAGTTCACTTGCCAGTGCATCATAAATTACTACAGCAGTATACAAATCAAAATTAGGGCTGTTCAGTGTCGGTGCATACTGTACGTTGGGTGTATTTTTCTGCATTGTTGTATGGAAGCAACAGGTCCCAATAAAATATTGTGCCAGACCTATATCTGTTGGGTATGAATCTAGCAGTAGATTTCAAACCTAGAAGCGTTTAAAAATAATTTTACTCACCAAAAAGTCTCTACTGGTGTAAACTTGAGAAAGCAGATTTAATTTCATGTATGTTAACCCTCCTGCCCCAGTTGCTGCTCTGTAGGTTTTTTGTCATAACTTTCTTGTAATGTTTCTATTTTTATGGTTTGTTTGGTTTTTTTCCATTTAGCAGCTGACGTAGCTATTAAGTGACTAGGTAATACTTTATATAGGGGAATATCCAAACTGAAATGGATTCTGGTGTTCCATTTATTTAGTGAACAGGGCATGAATCTCCTATGTGAAACTGTGGCATCAGTACTTGACTTTTTGCTAGATGCTACTTTTTTTTAATTGTAGATGCTCTGAATATTTGAATTTTAAGTGATCAAATGTCGCCGTTAATCCGATATGATTCTTTTAAAATGTTAATTTCTCCTATGAGTCTTCTGCTTGTTTCTCTTTTTAAAATGAAACAACTTTAGCAAGCCTACTGTCTCTGTTTATCCTGATGTCATGTTGTCAGTGTTTGATTCTTGATTTGACAATGTTTTTATAATCCAGTATCACTACATAAATTTACTGTAACGAGAACACCGACACTTTTCTAAAATTACAAATTCTTTTTTTTTTCTTTTTTTTTCTTCTGACAGATTTTTTTCTTTGAGGGCAGGATTGTGTTATGGGCCACAACCTTCAGTCTACAAGTCAGGATAATAGACTGTGAAAGCCTTATTCCAGTACTATGTAGAACATTATCAGGAAGGTAAATAAGATAAACATACTAGTTCGTATGAATACAGAATGATCTGGAGGTCTGAGAGAGATGAATGACATGACATCGCTTTGCCTGTTCAGGAACAATTGTGTTTATTTTTGGTGAGCTTTCTGTAATTCAAACAATGTAATTTTAAGTCAAAATTTATCAGTCTGAGTTGCAAAATTTCATCAGAATATCATTGTGCGTTGTCCAGATGAGTGCACATCAGCAGTAAAAAAACCCACACAAAATCTTTTCACAGTGGACGAGGATGCGAGCAGATTTTCTTACCTTCTCAGGTGTCTGTATGGTGTGTTCATTTCCAGTGCAGTATGCCTGCTTGAAGAACTGTTGTGCAACAGATGTACGCTAGAAAATTATTTCAAATAGTTTCATGGCTTACTGAGCTCTTGCGGCTGAGCTGCAGACCTGCAGCAGGCAGACGTGTCGTTGCCCTGTGTTGGAGGGTAAACTCTTTTTGCAAGCATTGCTGCAGAATGAAAGGAATTTTCCTTTGTGTCTTCAGGATAGATTTTCCTTTGGTCTTCTTTTTTTTATAGCTAGTTAATATAAAGTGATATATTATGATTCACATGATTCTTGACATAACAGCCATATTCCTGCATTCTCTGGGTATTTTACCTGAACTATGCCAAAGTGAGAATCCATTTAAATATAAATAAATGAGAGACCCTCATGCTAATCAGTCATATTAGAAACTGATCGCTCTTTCCGTTACCTTGTGTCTGGTGGGAGTCCCTGGGTAGGGTTTTTAGGGTGGGATCAGGCTGCTTGCTTCTTTAGGACCACCGTGACTTTGTACCCTCAGTCCAGATGCAGGAGTGTCATCGTCAGGGCTGAAAGCACAAGAAGCCTTCACGCAAAACTGACTTACAAGGTCTTGCTATTCTTGATGGGGATGCTACAAGCAAATACTGCCGTGCTTACTGCTCTTTTGCAGAAACTCCCTACGTGTTCTTCAGCTGGTGTGTTTGGGCACTGCAAGTCCACGCGGACCCTTGTAGAGTTAGAAGTTGATATTCCCACCAAATCAACAATAACAAAGCAAAGCGGGGGGAGGGATTAAGATCTGGCGCCTCTGATTTGTGAGGCCTTGAAATCTCCCACACTCTGCTGTTCTCAGTTTTCTCTTATGCTTATTCAGAGCTGGAAATCATTGCTAGTGTGTGATCCTCTCCTCGGGTGGAGGCCGGTTTGTGGCTGTGACCTGCCCTGCTGTGTGGTCTTCCACAGTTACCTGTACTTGCCCTAACTTCTGCCTCTGTTCCAAGTGAGATAGTTTCAAGCCAGGTTTTCTTCAAAAATAATCTCACCAGCTGAGCTTGGATTTTTTTTTTTTTTTTTTTTTTTTTTTTTGGCACAAGATTTCAGACGTTTTCGTTTTCTGGGTGTTGCTTCTTTTCCCTTCCTGTCCCCTGTCCTGTCCTGCCCCAATAAAAAGAAAGAAAAGAAGAGAGGGGGAAAAACCCCCCCTGAAGGTGGTTATAGCATACAGGGAGGCACGTCAGGAACAACACGCTGTACGATAGAGACTGTCTCATTAAATTAGACTCTTTGAAGGATAAAGCACTGCAAGGTGGTTTCGCAGTTAAAGAGTAAAGCACACAAGCGCAAGTACACAAAGGACATTGTCAAAATTCAGTTATAGGTAAGTAACCGCATTTGATGCTTTGAATATTGACGCTTTGCTATCCGAAATGTTAATAAAATGTATTCAGTTGCAGACTTTATTTACCAATAAAGCATCTGAAGAGTTTTTCTGTACACAGTTTCCTTCATTATATTGCTACATCAGTATCTACTTTGGTTAATTTTCCTGTAATTCAAAAACTGCTTAGCATATCAAGTACATAAATAAATCACTTGGTAAGTTGCAGTCTTTCTGAGGAAAAACAAAATCATGAAAAGGCAGAAGCATAAACATCTTCTGGTTTTAATAAAATCAACATCTCATTTCACTGGAGATAGTGAATAAGTGAAAAAGAATCTGTTGAAATCACTCATTTTATTATTCTCAGCTGAAAAATTCAAAAAGGAATAACTAAACATTTGTTATCTTTAGTACTTCTCATAAGTCATAAGAGAAGGTTTTAGGTTAAAATTTGTGATGGCTCTTTCAAAACAAAATTCTTTTTCAGTATCAGGAAAAAACACTAGGATAGTTTGCTTGTAATTTCGTTTTATTTGATTAAATTACCTATGATTGATTTGGTTTTTGACTGGTTTGATTTCCTGTTGTCTTTTTTCTCCCCCTTCAGTTGTGAGCCCTATGTTCAAATTAACTCTTTTTGCAGTGATTGCTTCTTTTTGTAAGTAGTTACATATTTGGGCTACTCTCTATATAAGGTTTTTAAATCTTATCTCTTTCTCAAGGTCAGATCAGGGTTCAAAGTTAAACTGGCAGCTGCATGTCAGACTTGCATGTTATATACCGCAGTGGAAGGCTGTGATGTTAAGTAGGTCTTTTCTAGCCATTGAATGTTGCATAGTTCTATGAAAATGTTTTATTATGCTAAAATGAAGTTTTTTCTACCAGGAAATGAGAATTCCTTTTGTGCAGCACTGTGGACGCCACCATAGCAATACCGAGGCCTTAGAAGTTTCCAGGAGACATGGTGGCTCATTTCCTCCTGTCTTCACTACCACTTGCCACTTGAGGCTCTGGTAGTACACCAACCTCCTTCAAAGGAGGAATGAAATTACGAACGAGGGGATAACTTCTCCTATTTTCTTGAACATACGTGTTCTCCCTGTGTTTTGTGATATATGGTGACATAGCCCTAAATTGCAAAGCGATATTTTTGATTCTTTCCTGCCACCTCAAAGACACAGATGCCCCTATCCAGCTCAACTAATGTTTCCAGAGTCTGTTTCTGAGCGCTTAGATTTTTGCTTTCAGTTAAAATCCTCTTACCTTCTTAGAGTTTAAAACAAAACCCCCAAAATTCAGAATTTGTTAGCTATGTACTTCCTAACATCTAATCATAGCGGAGTTAAAAGAACACTAGAAAACTGTACAAGAAAAGCCAGGATTGTGAATGTAAGTCTATAATGGAGTTTTGCATTATAGATTTACAGCAACAATTCTTTCAAAGGTAGGGAGGAAAGCTCGTTGTCTGGCTTAGTGGACCATTCTTGCATTTCAAAGACCAAATGTACATTAACATGTGACATTACTAATCTGTATTCTAACATCTCAGTGGGCTTAAAACCGAGAGACAATTCAATTATAAAAGTGTTCTTAAAAAAAAAAACCCAACAAAAAAACCCCGAAACACTCAAGTGATCATCTTATCTGTAACAACTTTTTTTAAAGGCTTCTATAAATTTTATTGACATAATTCTTATTCTAAGGAAATGGCATTACAAGTAAAAATTATTCTGACCATGAAGAAGGTTGTAGAGACTTTTTAGTTTCGATCAAGGGATTTGCTTGAGTGACTCTTGTCTTTGTGCAACAATAGTGATTTTAATATGTAGGAAATTAGAAATACATACGTTATCAGATCCGTGGTCTATGTATTCTGGTATTTTGTTGCTGGAGAAAATTTACCATAGCAGAAGGTTGCACTTCAGTGTCTTCTGATGCAAGTTTCTTCCAGCTCTGTACAGCTGATGGCTGTTTTTATTGTGCATTGATACAAATTTTACTGTTTAATCTAGAGCCGTTGTGGGTGTTTTTTCTGTTGATCCATTCTTAAATACTCTTAATTTTTACCTCAACAGTGAGCCATGATTCAAAGGCTAATTGTATTCTGGCTCTAAAAAAAAAACCCCAAGCCAACTTTTTATATTTACATCAGTCTTTAATCTCAAAGGGGGTGGGGGATTCCTTGGTCTTTGATAGTGAGGAAGGGCATTAGAAACACCTGGCTGCTTCTCTTCCATTATTTTATATATAATTTCAGTAATGCTATTGATCATTCATTCTTTCCTGAAGCTTTATCGTTCTAACCAGGGTTTCTTCTTGTACGTAAGTCTCTTCAAGTCTTTAATTTATATTGTCCTTCTCTGCGTCTTTTCTATTTGCTGTATCCTTTTTCAGATGGGGGTGACCAAAACTGAACACAGAATTCAAAAGTGAACACACACTATTCAAGGTGAGGGAATATCACTAGTTAATATATAAGGCATAATAATTTTTGATATGTCTTTGTCCTTTAAAAATAAATACTGATATCCTGATTATTTTTGCTCCCAAATGTAAGATATTTTTCTTGAGTAATCTGTAAAGTTTTCTGGATTTTTTTTTTTGAAAGTTGGTTAATTTATAACCTATTAATTCTTATGGGTAATTAATTAATGAATAAATAATGTACATTAATTTTCACTATGGTTTACTGTACACCATTTATGCTCTACTGCTTGTCATTGTGTTGATCTAATTGCATGTTTGAAACTCCTTCTGAAGTCCATCACAAATGCACTAGAAAACCAACTGTTCTTTATATCCATCATCATCCACAGATTTTGTCATTACGTGGTTCATTCCCATTGCATCCTTCAGATTATTGAAGTGTACTTGCCTGTGGGTTTTTTTGTGAATATTGCCACCTTGCTTTGGATCCCTCTAGCCTAGAGTCTTTCCTATGTTCTTGCAGGTGTCTTAGAAAGGTTTGCACTCCTCCACATTCATGATGAAGACTGATAGTTGAAGACAATGAATTGTACATTGTTAGAATGCCCATTACCATCTCTCATTAACTTCTTCACTCCACTGATCTTTCTCTTAGACCTCCTTTCTTTAGAAGAACAACTACACATCTCACAACCCATATCTAGTTATTTCTTTCATAAAGTATGTGCTTGTGTTATGCTAGTAATGGTAGTGGGGGGGGAAAAGTGTTACTCAGGTTTAATCCATTTTGGCTATCACTCTTGGAAATCGGATTTGTTTACATGAGATCTTTTGATCTATAGGATGGCTTTGAACAAGTCATTAATAAAAAAAGATAAACATCCTACCTTTTGATGACTTCTTTGCATAAGTATTCATTATAATGATGACAGTGTGCTGTATCCTAAGCAGATGAAGTATTAGGCATTGTTGCAATGAACAGTGGTAATTAGGGATAGTAATGTTTGGCTTGTATGAGAAGAGTATAAATTTTGTCTTGCATGCTCATATTAGAAACACTGTCTGGATTTACCTTCAACTATATGAGTATACAGAAGCCAAAAATTACAGAGAGACAGTATTAAAATTCTTATTCAGAGTGTTTTAAATTGCAAAGTCAAAATGGCTTGATAAGGCTTACATGCCTGTTTGGAAGGAATTTTACTGCAAAACCTGTAATGAAGAGGTAACACTGCCAAGGATATACCAGCATTCCCGATGTCCAGCATCTTTGGAGTAGGCAATAGCACCTGGGGAGAGGACGTAGTTCCATGTTCCTCATAGGGCACCATTACCTTCAGCTTCTGGCACGGAAGGTGGTATAGGTGATGGCTAAAGGTTTTGGTCTCGGAGAGAAATCCCATGGATGTGTTGAAAGGAGTGGGAGACATGAGGGGAGGAAGGCTATTTATATACTCTTCTCTCATCTGGAGAGTGGCAACCTGGTGGTCAATAAATAAAACACTGGCATGTGGTAGACAGTAGATACATTGACCCTTTCATACTGCCAGGAGAGAAACAGAAATAAAGATTGCTCGGTCTTTAATCGGGTTTCCTTGATATGTGAGGGAGTACGTATAATTGGTATAGGACCTTCAGTGGGAACGTAGCTGAGAAATTATTTGTGCGTTCAACAGAATTTTTCACAAAGTTAGCAGTTCCAGGAAGCTGCTGTTTTTATTGTTTTAGGCTGTTCTTCAGTTGCTATTGTGTACATTAACTGTTGGCTTTTAACTTTTTTCATTCAACTTCTGTTCTAAATTGGATTTCTGACTGAAGACTTATAGGTAGTGATCATTTGAAATGGCTTGACTTTTTACAGTTTTTGTCATGACTTATTTTTTTAATATGGCTAATTCTTGCGCTTTATTCTTTGTTCCCCCAGTGTAAAGGTTGGAAGAATTTTTCTGTTACTATGCTAAAGTTTTGATTTTTTTGTGTAGTTTTTGCTTGCTTGTTTTTTAACCCTCCCTTGAGGAATTATTTTACTTTTCTTCAAATGTGCTTTTTCTGTTGCTTCATTCTAAGCTGGCTAATATGCTGAAGCTAAATTATTTTATGAAATGTTCTGGACTTCAAGCAAGTTAACAGACAAATTGTGTGGTTTCTTTCCTCATAAGCTTACAAACCCCTATAGAATAACAAGCATATTCATGGTCCGTGATGTAATAGAGAAGTGTGACTATTCAAACAAGCAGCTTAAGCAAATACTCATTTGCATCTTTCATCTTTTTAGGTATTTCCAATTGAAAAGTCTGCTTCAAGGGAGTTGAATTGAGCTATGCTGTGTCAAGTGAGAAATGAGGATTTTAGATGCGTTAATCTAGGAATTCTTGCTTAATGAAGTGAATCTTTCCAGTGTAGTAATATTGCATTTCAAATTCTAAATGAAGTTTTCTGTTAATGGTTTTGATGAATGTTTAATTAACATTGATAAGAAATTAATGTTTAATTAACATTGATAAGAAGGATATAGATGCTCTCTCTGTAAAACCTTGCTTTTAATTTCATTTAAGTACATTTAAGTAAGATTTGGTATCCTGAAGAAGTTTAGAAAATTCTGGTGTTCTCCTTGTTGATGTCTTAGTGTGGGAAAACAGATGCTGTTTACTAAGTTGGGGACTACAGTAGCTTCTGGTGTGCTGAGCATCTTGCCATCTGCAGTAGGTACCAAGCAGTGTGTGTTATTGTTCTGAGAGGGAGAAGTACTAAGTGACAGTCTTTTTTGAGTAATCTGATGTTAAAGTGACTGTGTTGGGATATCTGGAGTTGCTACCACTTAATGCCTATGGCTGTAGTTATGAGAGGGAATACCTTCCTTCTAAGCTATATGTAAAAATATTTCTTACATGAAAAAAAAAACCTGTGGATCATCTTAAAAAAAAAAAAAAATTGAAGAATGATTCCCTCCTCTTTAACCCTTTCCTCTCCAATTGTCCAAATGGATTTTAGCGGGAAGTTTAAAAGAAGGAGAGAGGGGAAAAAAAAAAAAGGTGCTTTTGAGCACACCATTAACAAACTGTTTTCCTCTATCAGAAATATTTGAGCTGGTTAAAACCAATCTAAATATAATCAAACCCAATACAAGTTCTCTTGTAGCTTTGTCTGCTGTGGGAGAGTTGCTCCATTTTAAGGACCGGCATGAAGCCATAGTAGGAGATGTTGAACCTGAAAAACAGTGAATTTGAAATGTCTGTGGAGAAGCAGCTCTACATCTTCCTTACTTCAAGCTAGCCTGAAAATGATTTTGGCTCACTGGATTGTAGTGAGGTGCGGGTAGCCCCGTTTGGGAGCACATTTATTTCCTCTTCCTTTCTGGATGGTAGGTCAAGGTGTTGGGAAGTGAGGAACACCAGTCTTGCCTCTCCTTAAGTACGTCCCTTTTCCTTAGTCTTGTTAGCACTTTTGTTGGTATTGTAGAACTACTTGGTAGCCATGAAAAACTAACATATTACTATATTGCGAAATACAGTAAATGTTTTTGTTTTTTTTTTTTTGGTCATCATATCTACCCATATCCTTCTTTTATTTGCAATCCTGTCCCTCAAAAGAAAGGAGCGACAGACTGACGGACTGTGGCTATTTTTATATGGTGCACATATTAACCGTTGAGTAAATGTAAGAGGTTTTAAAGAGCTTATTTTAGCAGAAGCATTTGTTAAAGCCCCTATATCCATAGGCTCTGTGTATATTCATTAACTATTCAGGGCTGTAACATAATACAACAAAAGGAAGTATATTTTAACAGAGATCTGGAACAACCGTATGCAGGCTGGCACCCAGCCAGCGGCTGAAGGCAGACGCTTCTTATGGCTATTTCTAGTCTTGTGGCATCTAGATATATTAAATTTATTTCTCAGATAACGAAACTAGCTAATACTTACTGCAGTGTCATGATCCGGCATTACAAAAATATGTTATGTTTGATCCCTAGAAGTTTATTGTAATCTAATCTTTGAAGGCAGTGGAAAACTGAGCCTCTCCAGTTTCACTGCCTGTGTGACAAGATTTATCCTTCATATAATCACATCTGAAACAGTTTGTGACAAGGACTGAAAGAACTGAAGCGCTGGCGTGAACGGAAAGTGCATAAATATTTAACAGAATATCCTGTCCTGTAGACTTTCTTATCTGTGGAAAGTCTCGGATTTTCCCCGTAGCAGAAGCCTGGGTGGTTTCACTGGTCAGGGATAGGGCAGAGCGTCCGGAGTCCTTCCCGGGTGGTGAACGTGCATCCTCGGAGCTTCGAGTATGTCTGCGTACAGCTTCTGCCAACTACTCGTGAAAAGGGATGGAGATGCTTCAGCTCTTAGTCTACTGTGTACTACAAAATAGCTTCTCTGTCCCAGTGTAGCATGAAAATAGGAATTTGTTCCCAGTCCAGTATATTTTGGTGAGTTAAAGAATATTTTGATAAAGGTAAATGTCAGAGGAGAAGATAAATGAGATATGTAGGAATTTTCTATGGTCAGAGATTCTGTTTCGTATATGGAATGTCAATATGATACACCAGCATGTGCTGAAGTGTAAGATTTTTAAACTTTTACACGGTGAGAAATCCCATTTTTCCCCACCAGCGTGTTACCTGGTCAGTTGAATGCTACTGTTCTGCCCAGCTACGATGGGAATTACCCTGTTAGTTTTAACCACCTTCCTACTGTTCTGTGACATGTTAAGCTAACAATAGATTGTTTTAAAAGTAAATCACTTTATACTGTGATGCTTTAAATAATACTTTATGTCTCCAGCCATCTTTCTATATTAGCACGCAGATACATTTCAATTCTTTTCCCTTTTGTTAATAGCTTGAATGAACTGGGAGGGAAGGTTTAAAAAGAACAAATGCAATTAAAATGAGTATCTCTGAAATACTTGAGTTCTGTTCCACGTGAACAGAAATGTTAAAAGCCCCTTTAGCAGCTGTGTCAATACCAATTTTTCTGGTTCTTGAGTACAGAAATAAATTCAGATACTGTTGGTTAAATAATTCACATTTGGTTTAGGTGAAAAATAAGACCTGGTCTCTAGCAAGTGCACTGTTTTCATTTAAGTAATTTAAAAATTGATCACATTGAACTGATTAGAGTGCATTAAGGGATTTGCAGTTATGTAATTAAATTGATATTTTAAATAGCTTTAAGTGTACTATCCAGTTGGGAAGCGTGCAAGTGGATTTTCAGATAAAACTTTTTGTTTGTTTGTTTTTGACATAAATGACCGTATTTTGTTTAGAATGTAGTTACAGGCATATGATAATCAGTGGGCAAGTCATTTGGGACATGCTAGAGGAAAGGCAAAAGTGTTGAATCAGTGACATTCTGCTTTTCAGGCATATAAATTATTTTCATGTACTTAGCAAACTGATACTTGTAGGAAAAAAACATCTCAGAGCTGCAAAATTTTTACTATGGATTATCTAGATAAAGAAAAATGCAATTTCTGATGCTATGATTTTATTGAAATAATTAGCCTGTGTTTTCAAATAACAGATTTTGGGTTTTCTTGTCATGTTGGATTGTTGAATTACCTTTTTTCCCCCAAGGAAAAAATTCAGTAACCATGTTTAATTTGCAGAGCACCAGAGATCATACTGGGATTGCCGTTTTGTGAAGCCATAGACATGTGGTCGTTAGGGTGTGTGATTGCAGAGCTGTTTCTTGGATGGCCACTGTACCCAGGAGCACTGGAATATGACCAGGTAGTAGAATAAATTTCACAAGCGTATGCACACTTTCTGCAACTTAAGAATTTCAGATCATTAAATCCAGGATTTCAAATGTTAATAATATTCCCTATTAAGTAGTATTGCTTCAAGTCTGTTCAATGCTTTTAATTTAGTCTTGATTGTCCTAGAAACATAAATCCTGTTTCTAGACTGAACTGTATATTGTGCTGCTTTTCTGACTTAAATTTCAATTTGTCCTTTTATTTTTCTTCTTTTTTTCCTATCTTACAAAATAAATGTTAGTATTGAAGCTGCTTTTTCTGATGGAAACCAAAGTTTGTGGCCACCGTCATTGCATTGTAATCCCTCTTTCACTTGCCACGAACAGGGTTGACTCTGGAATGTCTGTTCAGATGTCAGGATTAGTTGTCTTCTGAATACTTTCTGATGCTTTCTGGAAATCCAACATAGCTCAAACATTAGAGAGCCTATACTTCACGAGGAACGAGAATCAACTGTTGCAATAATACTGTATATATGCAATGGTAAAGCTTGAAGCTGTTGAAGCTGTGCCTTGCTTTGTTGGAGTTTTCACCTGTTGACACCATTGACATTAGTGAGCTGACTTAAAAAAACCAAGTTGTTTCTAATGAAAGATATAGAACATTTTCTATTTAAAACACTTAAGAGAGAGAAGTCTTTAATTTTCTAGCATAATGTGGGAATTTGGAAGGAAGGTAATCAGCGTTCTGATATCCCCGCCTGGTTTTGAACTTTGAAAGTGAAGAAATGTCCTGAAAATCCCAGATGTAACAGCACTGACTTCTTACCAACTTCTGGATCTTTGATTCAACATTCAGTTTAGGGTCAGTTCCTCCAGCATGGGTTTTAGGTTATTCAAATCCTGATCTTGCACGTAGTGGGCTTTTGGCTCCCTGTGCTTACAGATCAGACCTACTTTTCTAAAAATTCATTTGTTAAAACCACTGTCAGGGGATATATTGATTTTGTGTTGATTTTGGTAACGTTTCATATTTCAGTTTACTTCATTTACACAAAATTCAGTGTTTCATGGGTAGGAAGTGAACTATGAGTGGAACATGGGTTGATGCTTTGATGCATTTAGAAGACCTTTGTGCAGGGTATTGCTGCTGAAACGGAGAATAAAAGAGGAAACAACTAACAACCATATAATTCACTATGCTCTTTAAGGACAAAGTGAAGGCATTTGTATTTTGGAAAGAATCTGTAATACTGTCTCAAAAATTTCCAAGAACTTTGCAAATTTATTTACCTTATTTTGAAAGAAACTGCAGGAGAAGATCTGGACTTTCAAAAAAAAAGAAAAAAAGGGGCCAAAATATGTAATTGCTGGGATTATTTCCACTTTTGAGCCCCATATTGCTGTAAATAGCTCTTAAAAGGGATGCTGCTGTGGGTGAGGAATGACCTGTAAACCCAGTTCATGATCTTCTGAGCATGATCACACATGTAGGCAAATGCTGCTTCTGGATGTGGAACGTGGCTTTGGACCACATCTTCAGTCACTTAGGATGAAGGTAGGGGTTTGAATGGTGGAAAATGTGCCTGTGTCCTGATTCTTTCCTCAAATTAACTTGTGATTCGTCATAATGGCAGCAGCCCAGACTGTTAATTAACGTGTGTCAATGGGCTTACGTAGTTGTGAGCCTCTCACTTTTGTGCAGAGAGCAGTAACAGCATAAAGCTCAATCTCATGATTGTGAGGATGTTTTTTCAGAATAGTACAGAGTCTCATTTGAAACGAAAAGACCTTCTTTCCCCTGCTGCACTGCAGCCATCTTGTCGTGTATGAAACCCAGGCAGATGAAGGCAGTTTAGTACGGTGCACAGGGTGCCTACCTTCATCGAGCTCATTGCCTCATCTTTTCTCAGTTTTAGAGAGCCAGATCCTTATGACAGCATATTCCTGTCATTTGTTTCTTGCCGTTGCAGGCCAACATGGCTCAACCACTAGATACTGCTGGACAGCTGTCACCAATGACAGCTACCTTCCAAGATGCTTCCTTCATGTGAAGGCCTACATGGGTTAGGGGTTAATCTTGATGCCCATAAGATTTTCTGCTTGCTATACAAGTGAATACTGAGTTTAAAAGACATTTAGTTAAAGACAGAAGTATCATTCGAGTTTGCTGGAAGCATCGGTTAATAACTCATCTAACAACTTGTCTGATCCTCATGTTGAGGAAGTCATGGTGGAAAAGGAGCTGTAAACTCCTCTGCCCCAGCAGGAATTACTTTACTTCAGTCAGGCTTGTCATTGACCTCAAGCAGGTCTGCAAAACTTGCTTCAGAGAAATCTGTTTCAGGGTTTTCCTCAGTGTACATGAGTACAGCAGTTGTAGAAGATGGCTTGCAGGGAAATTCCCTTCCTCCTGCTACGTGGTGTGTGTCACCAAGTAAATGAACAGGCAAGGGCTTTGTGCTGCATTTCCCCCTGTCCTCTTGGTATGTGGCAACCAACATGCTATCCCTTGAAAAGAAGCTCTTAGTTATTATATTCATTTGTGATTATAACTAGTAACAGCTGTACTTCTCAGTGGAAAATAGCAGTGTCTTCTGAGCTTTAACACTCATTGAAAACAGGCACAGGTGCTTAACGGCTAAATTTTTCAATTGCACTTCAATGTATTGTCTTTCCACCCCTAATTTCTAAGACATTATAATGTGCTTAGAAAACAACTGAATGATCTAGAAACGTTCCTAGTCAGAGTGCGATTCTCTTTACTCCCTGATGTAGGCAATTATGGAGGATACCAAATACCGAAAGTTGACAGCATTGCGTTTAGTTCCTCCCAGCTTTGGTCTGTCACTTGTTTTTCAGCAGAAGTCTCGTGTGTACCTTTCCTCTCTACTGCCCATCAGTTTTCCTCCTCTCAGGTGCGGCTACCTCTCAAGTCCTCTGTCTTCCATTGAATTCATCTTTTCATATCTCAGTTTCCGGTTTGGTGTATTTCACTGCTCTCTGATTTTATTTTTCCCTTTCTTCCATTCTCTCTTATTCCCTGGCTGCTCCACCTTTTCCAGGGGCTGGCCCACACCAGCAGCCCCTCTGTGGAGGTGTGTGGTGTGGGACCCTGCCCAACGCCCTTCAGCCCTCGCTCCTCTCGGACCTTCAGCCCTGGCTGCTGGAATCCATATTCCCTCCATCCCGACCTGCAACAAGCTCAGTTTTCAATTATTGCCAATTATTATTTCAACTCATCTTTCTTGAGGATGTTTTTTTAGTTTTTAAAGAAGTATTGCTTCTGGGCTAACTCCCCCCTTGTACAGTGAGTTAACATTGCATGCGCAGTAGTTAAAACACACCATACCATGTTGTTTCAACAAATTTCTGTCGAAGCCTTGAATCTTAACTATTTTATGTAATACTTTGATCATCAACTGTAAGAAAGGTAATGCAAAATGCATAGTTAATCATCTTCTGAAATAAATGCATGTTGATCATTTCAATGGAAAAGAGCATCTGACCATTTCAGGCATAAAGCTAGTCCATTCCCATTGCATTCAGTAGCAGATTTTCTCAGACGAGGACAGTGCCTTTTGCTGGATGCTGAGGTTGTGCACACACTCCCTTTCCAAGTGGAACATTTTCTTGAAATGCAGGTGTGTCAGATGTGTAAAAGACCGATACACTGCAAGCAGCAAACGGGAAGGATTTGTATCAAGTTGTATAATGAGAGTGTGCAAAAAAACTCATCAAACTTCTGTACGCAAGCAAAGCACTCCTACTAATGTTCCCGTTTAGAATGAAAATACTACATTTAGGATTTTAATAGGTTGAGGAGGTTATGACAGCCACTCTCTCCAGCTCCTCATTTCTGTAGCTGAACTTTAAAAGCTTCCTTATATAGGTCACTTCAGAGGTTTGTTTATGTATGGCTTTCTCTGAGAGACAGAGAGAGCAGTATCAAGCACTCCGTGTTAGGTTTCTCCCTTATGTAAGATGTAGTTGTCAAAGTACAGTGCTCTGAGGGTGGTGTCATTTCATTTAGAAAATGGCAAAATGAAAGTTTTTAATTGTGTGGATCAGATTTTGAAAATCAGAGGTAAACTATTTCCCATGGTTTGTTTTTTTTTTCTTCCTCAGATTCGTTATATTTCACAGACTCAAGGTTTGCCAGGAGAGCAGTTGTTAAGCATGGGAACGAAAACTGCAAGATTTTTCTGTAGAGAAACGGATGCACCATATTCTAGTTGGAGATTAAAGGTAAACAGTATAATGTAACAGAAAACAGCACATTATTTTGTGAGCAGAGAAACTAGAGAGGCCAAGATTTACTACAATAGTGTTAGGTCCCTTCTGCGTCTTCTGTGTTTATCAGTCCCTGTCTGTATCCCTTACATTTTTCCCATTTCCCAAAACCAGTCCTTGAAGCTCTTGCCCACGGTTCCTCCTGCTGGCTGGCCCAGAGGCAGGTCTGGTGCAGCTGCCAGGCTGTGCGGTGGCCAGTGCATGGCTGCCAGGCGGAGACTTCAAATTAAGCGTCCTATCTCCAGAGGTACTAAATGGGTGGGGTTTTTGTTTGGTTGGTTTAGTTTGGTTTTTTTTTTCTTGCTCTGTTACTACTTTTCATTTCACTTGAAAGAATTTGTCTCTGAGGCCTGAACTGCTCAGTCAAAATTTGTTCAAAACTGGCTTCAGGATCAGAAGTTCCTAGGACAAAAAGGAGATTAAGAAACAACATGACTACTTACAGCTTATTTCCTTCAGACCTCCTGCTAAAACAGTCTTTGGCTGAAAGCTGCAATACAATGAAAGCAGATGAAATTAAAAAAATGTACTTTTATGGTCTGCATACCTTGCTTCTCTCTAAGCAACATTATTGCACGGTGGCCATAAACAGAGCTTTAACTTCCTATGCAAATATATATATTTGTCATGGTTTAACCCCAGCCAGCAACCAAGCACCACGCAGCTACTCTATCACTCCCCCTCCTCATCTGGATGGGGGGAGAATATGTAACAAAAGGCTCGTGGGTTGAGGTAAGGACAGGGAGGGATCACTCACCAATTACCGTCACAGGCAAAACAGACTCGACTTGGAGAAATTGGATTAATTTATTACCAATCAAATCAGACTAGGATAATGAGAAAGAAAACCATATCTTAAAACGCCTTCCCCCACCCCTCCCTTCTTCTTGGGCTCAATTTTACTCCTGAATTCTCTACCTCCTTCCCCCCAGCAGCACAGGGGATCAGGGAATGGGGGTTGGGGTCAGTTCATCGCACATTGTCTCTGCTGCTCCTTCCTCCTCAGGGGCAGGACTCCTCACACTCTTCCCCTGCTCCAGCGTGGGGTCCCCCCCACAAGAGACAGTCCTCCATGAACTTCTCCAGTGTGAGTCCTTCCCATGGGCTGCAGTTCTTCACAAACTGCTCCAGCGTGGGTCCCTTCCACGGGCTGCAGTCCTTCAGGCACAGCCTGCTCCAGCGTGGGTCCCCCGCGGGGTCACAAGTCCTGCCAGCAAACCTGCTCCAATGTGGGCTCCTCTCTCCACGGGTTTGCAGGTCCTGCCAGGAGCCTGCTCCAGCGCGGGGTTCCCACGGGGTCACAGCCTCCTTCGGGCATCCCCCTGCTCCGGCGTGGGGTCCTCCCCGGGCTGCAGGTGGAGATCTGCTCCCCTGTGGACCTCCAAGGACTGCAGGGGGACAGCCTGCCTCACCGTGGTCTTCCCCACGGGCTGCAGGGGAATCTCTGCTCCGGCGCCTGGAGCATCTCCTCCCCTCCTTCTGCACTGACCTGGGGGGCTGCACAGTTCTTCCTCTCACATATTCTCACTCCTCTCTTCAGCTGCAGTTTCTGTTGCACAGGGTTTCAACCCCCCCCTTCTTAAATCTGTTCTCCCAGTGGCACTACAACCATCACTGATGGGCTCGGCCTTGGCCAGCGGCGGGTCCGTCTTGGAGCCGGCTGGCATTGGCTCTGTCGGACACGGGGGAAGCTTCCAGCAGCTTCTCACAGAAACCACCCCTGCAGCTCCCCTGCTACCAAACCCTTGTCACGCAGACCCCATACAGTATTTTTTTTTTAAATTGTATTGCTTCATGATGCAGCTTCACTGACTTTACGGAGGACTCGGGGAGTCAGGAAACAGTTACAGTTGACATAAAACTTCTGCAGTAACAAACAGCTGAGGAGCCCAGAGCACAGGTTGCGTAACTCTCCGCAGTAACTTGGTAAACCCCCGGCGCGCTGGGCCGAGCGGCCGGGCTGGTAACGCTGCGGGGTTGGGTTATGTAAGGATTCTCCAATTACACCCTCCTGATTATTCCAGTATTCTGGTTTTTTAGGCAGTTGATCGTTAGGTGACAGTTTACATCTGGCTTCTCCGTATCGGAGAACTTAAACGAGTTCTTGGTGCGAACAGTCCTCCGCATTTTCAGAAGCTGTTACCTTGCAGGGGTTACTTCTCTTGCATCAGACTAAATGCTATTTTGAGGGAAGAAAGGAGTTTTGGTGTGGACCATTGGTCATTACTCGCAGCTTTTGTCAAAGTTAATTTTGGAAACTTTTCTGTAATCTGTATGTTAAATTTTTTTTTTCCCTCCAGTACTGCCTTGCCTCTTGCAACACCAGCCTACTGGTGCTGTCTGTGTTGAAGGAGGAAAATTGTAACAGAAAACTGTATTCCAGCTCATAAATTGCTGATGGGTGATGGCAATCATTCTTTAGGATTTAATTGTTTGTTTCATACTTCAATATTTAAAATACTTACACCAACTGTTGTGGAGGAATGAAAGTATAAAAGTAACAAAAAAGAGAAAGCAAAGAGAAATTGAACAGAGTCTGCCTGGGTTTTGTTTTATTTTTTTACAGTGATTTGATGTTACTGCTGTTTGGAGTTAAAGGTCTGAGTTTGAGTAAACGGGTAAAATACAAGTAATAGAAAACCCGTGATATATAAAAATATAAGCACATGACAGAGTTTCATTAAACAACTTCTTGCTAGGCTTTCAGCACTTCCTATGTGATTTACAAACCATCTACTGTAATCCAGTGCTGTGATCAGTCAGATGTGAAATCTAGTAGGTTTAGTATTTTGATTTAGAGAATGAAAATAGTCGGCAAAGCAGCATACAAATACACAATTGAAATAGTAATTTTTGTTTTTAAAACAGGTTTTTTAGGTCAATAAATATGTAAAGTTTCTTTGTAGTTATGTGTGACCTTTATTGTCAACTTCTAAACTCAGCTTTCCTTTTCTTTTTTGAGACATTGGAAGAGCACGAGGCAGAGACAGGTATGAAGTCTAAAGAGGCCAGAAAGTATATTTTCAACAGTTTGGATGATATAGTGCACGTGAGTATTAAAGCATTCTTCCTTTGCAGAAGGAATGTGTGGAATGAATGGTGACTTTAAAACATTTTACTGGTTTTGAAATAAAGAGCCTTTAGAATATTACTTATTGTATATCAGTCATACCCATTCTTCTCTGTATATGTTACTCTGAGGAAAATGTCTAGCTATGTCAGCCCTTTGGAAAGATCTTCCTTTGTCATTGCTTGTGTTAAACAATGGTACTTGCCCTTGTCGTGGGGGAACCCTTTCATTTTAGGTATAATGTATACTTTCTCTTGATCTTATCTGCCATTCTGGCTAAAAAAAGAACACATGGATCCTCCTATCTTAACTATATAATTTCCAGTATAAGTCTGCTATCTTAGAATTCATTTTTTTCCCTTTTTTAAAAAAAAACTTAACTGTTTCCTCACTTTTCTTTAGCTTTATAACTCTAGTCAATAACAATAGGAAATTTTTCATTCTCCTCCATATCCTGAAAAGAGAATGAGATCTTTTTGCAAGATTGGCATTAATACATGTTTGAAATTTGTTTTCTGAAGATTACCATTGTAGTTTAGGTTAGACCATATAAAGATCTTCATCCCAAATCTTACTTCTTAAATTCCAAGTCCCAGACTTCAGGGGTTTTTAGCTGGGGAAGGGTGCAAGGGAACTAGTGTGCGTGCAGAAAAAAAGTCACCAATTCTGAGCCAACCATAGTGGGAAAAACTAGCAAATTCACTGTGCCCTACATGATAAAACAATTTAATATTAGTATTTTACAGCAGAAAGCAATAACAGAAAGAGTTAAACTAATATGCAAATCTTCTATCTGATTGTTTTGTTCAATGCCAGGTGAACATGGTGATGGATTTGGAAGGAAGTGACCTGTTGGCAGAGAAGGCAGATAGGAGGGAATTTGTCAGTCTGTTGAAGAAAATGTTGCTTATCGACGCTGATTTAAGAATCACTCCAGCTGAGACCCTGAACCATTCTTTTGTTACCATGAAGCACCTCCTTGATTTTCCTCATAGCAACCAGTATGTAACACACAAAAATTATTTTTTTAAATCTCCGCAGTAGTGATTCATGTGTATAATAGTGTTGTTTCTTGTGCTACCAGAGAGAAAATCTTTTGTTATTTTTGTAACGTCTTGGAGAATTCTTTCAGGTGCTTGAAATGTTAGATACATCTACTTGGTCAAGGAGATTGTTTGAATAACTATGTTTTTTTCTGAAACGTAACATTTAGAGCAAGAGATTTCTAAGCTACCATTTTTATGTCTGGTTGTTAAAATTCCAACACTGCAGAAACTTGGGCTTGATTTTTGGAAGTATGAAGAGTCATTGAGAGCTCGGGTAGGCATTTCCTCTTGAGAGGAATGTCTCAGATACCTCCTTTTATGCATTGGTTAATGTGGTGGAATATATCGAAAATTTTCTTGCAGTTCTGGAATTGTGTATTTCACTGTGGATTTCCTAAAGTACAAGCATTTTAATGAAATAAAGAGCTTTCCATCCGTTTAGTTTACTATCCTTCCTGTTTGTATGCAGTTGTAGAAAATGGTGTTAGATGCAAGGAGCAGGAAATAGCAGTATTTTTCTTGATTTTAAAATATGCATTATAAAGGCTTGACTTGAACGCAGTAATAGCAGCATTTCTGTTTTTCTACTTCTGTGTATGATGCCATTCTGTGAAACTGGGAAATGTGGGCTTTGAACTATTTTTTTCTCCCTTGTTCTGGGAAATTGTTTATACATTTAACAACATGAAATTCTAATTAAAGCAACTTATTTTCTGGTTTTGATAGAGTGAAGTCCTGTTTTCATATCATGGATATTTGCAAATGCAGATCAAATTTGTATGACTTAAGTAATCGCAATAAAACATCGCTTATGAGACCAGTTGCCTCAGGCAGTGCAGCTAATCTGACTGCGAGCTTTACCAAAATTGGTCCAGTAAGAAGTCAGGTAAAAACATCTTCTTTTTTTTTTTTTTTTTTTAATTATAAATTCAGTTAATGCAGTTTCTCTAATTAATTTCATAATTGAAAAAAGTACACCTGTTAAGTGACAAAATATTCTGTCTTTAACTCTCATTTTTTCCTAGTGTTTTCTTAAACACTTAAACATTTAGAATTCAGTGTGTTTCAAAATTAAGTTACAAACTGGGATTGCTGTAGCAAAGCAGTGCTGTATTAGAGTGCCCTCCAGTGGCCAAATGGGATCACTGCCTGTGAAATGTATTTGAAAGTTTAATTTTTTTAAGTTATTTTAGTTGGTGGGGGCACTTGTGTGAGAGATTTAGATTCACAGTTATAATGTTACCTCTATTGAATCTGTTCCCATAGGCATTAACTGCATCTGCCCATTCAGTTTTGCACCAAGGGATACCACTGCAGGCAGGAACTGCTCAGTTTGGTTGCAGTGATGTTTTCCAACAGGCGTTGATTATATGTCCACCAACTATTCAAGGTATGTTTAACTGTAATTGTTACAGCTCCTAAAATATGAGCATTACTGTCTGTCTGTTAGCAGTATTTGAGTTTTCCATGCTATCCACTTAAGCTATAAAGAACTTAATTATGTCATAAAAAAATTAGCATGTGAGTCAGATCCAGATACATTGCACCTTTCATAAAGAAACAGCAAATCAGAATGTGCAGAAAATGTTTTAAGCAATCCAGAGCCCCCATCTTCACATACCACACACATACATACGTATATGTATACATATATATAACTTGGATAAAATAGAGGGACACAATGTGAAAGCTGAAGCAAGAAAGGAGGGTATTCTGAAATAAAATCTGAGAGGAAACAAGAAAGATGAAGGGAGTATCAGTGTTGTGGTGTATTCTTTGGTGGTGCAGTGTTTTGTTTCTTTTTTGGTGGTGTTGTGTGTTGGGGTTTTTTTGTTTGTTGGTTTGGTTGTGGTTTTGGGGTTGTGGTTTTTTGGTTTTTTTTTCTTTTTTTTTTTTTTTTTTTTTTTTTTTTTTTTTTTTTCCTTCCCTGCCGCACCCCCGACTACATCCCTAGGGTATTCTAGGGATAAAGATAAGAAAATATAACACTTGTGAGAAATCTGTCTGGATAATAAAGTTGCTTTTTTTTAATTGGACTTCCAAATGAATGTTTAAGAAAACATCTGGAAACTTGGGGCTTCTTTTAAGGGTGTAGCTGCCCTATGTAAACAGTGTCACATTTACTGTCCTACTGTTATGGTGAACCAGGACAGCTAGATAGAGCTGCTGCAGCTTTCTGATGGCTGAAAACCACATAACTAAATCTTTGAGAATTTTTATTGCATTGTGCTGTGAGGAGGAAAGGGCAGCTTGGCTGAACTCTCTTGTATTACAAAGGATAAGATTGATTTAAGCCTACAATTTTGTATTTATTGAAAGAAATAATTGGCTGAGGGTTCAGTTCTCAGAAACATTTGGAAGACTGTGAGGTGGAAATGCTAGCAGAGAACTATTTCTGCAGTGTAGAAAACGACCAAATAAGCATAAGCATCTCTAGAAGGACACATGGTAATGCAGTTGACTTCTGTTTCCCTAAACAAATGCATTTGCATCATGTAAATGTAGGTCTTATTTTTTTGGAGGAGTCTTTAAATCCTCATTTAGATCTCAGAACATATCGAGCAAAACTTGTTTTTTCTCTTTATAATGGGCTGATCAAAGCAGAGCTGATGAAAAACAGCCTTTCTTATCCTAGTAATAGTCATTTATGGAGAAGGAAAGGTAGTTTATATTGTTTGCTTATTAAGTTAGCTTGATTATAGTCTTCATTTCCAAAGATGCAATTTATCTGTCTTGGTGATGTTCAGCTTCATGTTGAGATCAGATCTTGAAATGATGGAGTTTATAGGAAGTAGGATTTTTAAGGATGACTTTCAAACTCCTCCTTAGTTCTCCCTCTGCATTTTGACGTTCTAGGAATCACACTAGATTCACTCTGGAAAAAAAACCCCAAACACTTTTAACCTAAACTTAGAGCCCAGGAAGTCTTTATCTCTTTAGATAAAGACAGATACAGCAGACTTTATCAGCAATGTTATTTGTGGCTGCTGCATCTATCTTGGGTTCCAGAAACTCAGGAGAGCTCCGAGTATTCATCGTGCAGAGTGTCTCAGGCTGTATGAGCTAAATGCATAACTTCATACAGATTTCCTTCTGTGCACTTAGTATGGCTAAGTAATTTCTTACTGAAATTGTATATATGCTTTATACAATGACATATTCCATAATTTAAAAACCCTCCTGGTTTCATTATACCCAGATGAATAAAATGATTATAGAAAAGGAAACAGTACAGGCAAATACTTTATCTGTGACCTGTATACTGTATTCTTAGTATGATGATAAATTTCCAAGTTTAAATTCTGCTACAGCTTGAATAAAGGAAATATATTGTTTTAATCACATAGGTGACAAGTTGAGTTGCTGGCACGGAGGGAAGGGGATATTAATGGTATCTGGCACTGCTTCAAGGTTTCCCTGCTTGGCTCTCTGTCAAATATCTGAAGTGCTAAAGCTCACTACTTCTGTCAGAGTTAAGTTAAGTTAAGCTAAGCTGTCCTGGATGACTGTGTGGAAAAAATTAGTCAACAGCATTTCAAAATTAAAAGCTTTGGACTGCATGGTTATAACTTAGTATTGTGTTGTGACATGAGAGAATTACATCAGATGAAGATTTTCTTTCATACTTTATTGTAAAGATTTTAAAAGAAAACGAACGACTTTTAATCTTTAGTTTAGTAGTTCTTTAGTAAATACCTCCAAACGCCCATTGCTTAGTCTTTGACTAAAGCACAAAACACAAAGTGCTGTTAGAAGGTGAAATTAGTATATTTGCCTAGCCAGGATTTTCTTCTAGCATAGCTATTCTGTTGCAATATCTGTTGAAAAAAACTTCTCTTTCATTTTAGTTTAACATTATTATGTCAAAAATCATTATTATTAGTAAACGTTGCAGCATTGCTGTACATCTGTTAGTTTCTTGTGACAATAAAGAAATCTATACAGAGCATGAGATGCATCTTTTTCCTACTATGGTCTCGTGGTAATATTTCAACAGTGCTACAGTTTGCATTATTTTGACGAAGGGAGAAATAGGATTATGGATTCTACTGCAAATTTTTGATGGCATACACAGAAAATTTTACATTGTCTCCCACAAAACTGATGGTAACAGATAGGGGCATTATACATGTGGCTATAAAAGCTTAGAGGAATGGGTTTCAGCTGGCTGGAAATACAGAGCATGAGATGTGCAGGAGTCAGTTGAGAGAAGCTTTGAAATTCAGTTCTGCTTGCTTTTGTCTGCTTCCTTTCAAATACTTGTGATGCAATTTGTGATAAAGAGTAAATGCTTAGCTTTGCAGAACTTTCTGCCAAAGTCATTCCACTTTCTAGTAGTCTGTTTCCAAATAGTAGCTATTGGCAGTTCTTTCTGGAAATGACAACATCAAATATTTGTGCGGATAAGTAACAGCACAAAAATGTTTTAGGTGCTGATTTGGCTTGAAAGTCTAAATTATGGAATTGGATCATAAACACAAGAAGAAAAAATAGTAAAATGTTATCAGAAAATATATGCAAGGCTGGTGTTTTGCTTAAAGCTTGGGTATGTGTTTTTCTCCCTGATAGGAATTCCTACAAACCATAGTAAACCCACCAGTTTCTCCCTGAGGGTGGATAATGCTGTTCCGTTGGTGACCCAAGCCCACACAATTCAGCCGCTACAGATTCGAGCAGGAATCCTTTCTCAGGTTAGCTTACTTTAAAGTGAAAATCTTCTTTGTTTTATTATTAGTTACTAAGTATTTTTGCCCTGTAGAGTTCTGTTGCAGTCCCTCTTCTGTTTTGTGCTGAACTACAAGCGGCTAATGTAAATTCAGTCATTGCCTGTGTCATGAAATCTTCTCTGCTTCACCACAGACGTGGTCAAATCAGACCCAGCAAATACTGGTTCCTGCATGGCAGCAAGTAGCACCAGTGGCAGCTCCTGCTACATCTCTGGCCTCTGATCCTGTGGCTGGCCCACAGAGGCTTGGAGACTGGGGGTAAGTCCACATATTTTTGTGCAGTACCCTAATGGCTTTGATTTAACAAGATCTATGGATGCTGATGCAAATGACTTGCAATTTAAGACTTCCTTTACTTTTCCTCAGGAAGATGATTACCCAGGGCACCCATTACAATTCAATGATACCACAGCCTCTTTTAACACATCAGATAACCTTGTCTGCCCCTCAGCCAATTAGTGTGGGCATCGCGCATGTTGTCTGGCCTCAGCCTGCAGCTACCAAGAGGAACAAACTGTGTCAGAACAGGTTGGTAGACTCTTTCTAACGTTCGAAGATAGCGTATCTGTAGTTCAGCAGGCAGGGGAATGGCCTGTAAAAGTGGCATGTTTGTTAGTGACAATTGTACTTAAACAGTCTTTCTTTTAGGAAAATTTGTCCTTTCTGCCCTAAGTCTTCATTGTTATTTTGGTAATACAGACTAAATGGAAAAATACTCGCGATAGTAAGAGGTTTTAGTTCCTGTCGATTAGTATGTGCCTATCATGACAGCAAAGTTGTCTTTATAGCCTTTCGGAAGGTATAAGAATATATTGAGGTAGCTCTAATGAGATATTCCTAAGCTTATGTGTGTGAGGATATATCAGGTTTAGACAACTAAAAATAAAGATACTATATAACAGGGTTGCAGGATGCCTTACAATCGTCTTAAGAATAGTCTTTCTTTCACTGGTAGCCAAAAATACTTTAGCTGCTTGCTGAAGAAAATATGCCCCGCTGCCATACAAAGTATTTGTAAAGGTGTGCGACGCTCAGTAAAGGGGAAAGCATGGGTTACAAAGGGCAATGTCAGCAGTCTTTTATTAAGCAAGAATTTCATCCTGAGGCTCCCAGCTTTTCTTTTCAGGGAGAATCTTTGCAGGAAATCTGGCCAGGTTTTGTTTGCTTGTTTTTTGCCCAAATGGGATTTTCATTTCTTTTTTCCTTTATAAGAAAATGGGATTTTCAGTGTATTGTATTCAGTGTTGTTGCAAATTTCAGTCCAAGATATTACTTAGTTTGGATTTTTTTAAATGAATGTCTGAAGTCATCTATGCCCAGTATTTATGACTGTTTACTGTTTTATGTTTTTCTTAGTTTAGAAAATTGGTGTTTTAGCCTACACTGCTTGCTTTGTTGTTGTTGAAAATAGTCCAGTGTTCAGGTCTGAGGGTAGAGATTCACTAAATGTCAAATGGTGTGTTTTCTTCACAGGAGCAATGTGTTACAAAATACCAACATCCAAAATTCAGCCTTTATATCTCCAAAGATACTTAACCTGAAGGCTGTAAAGAGAATAAGTTGTATAGAAGCACAGGACAATCATAACTCAGAAGGACAGGAAAGTAACTGTTGTGAAGCATCGGTCAGGCTGGACCCTGATTCATCTCTTTCAACCAAACAGCGCCAGGCTATCTTCATTGCCGGTTCCCCCAGCCCAGCAGTCAGCGTCATCACCATCAGCAGTGACACAGATGAAGATGACCTAGGACGAACGCACTCACTGAGAGAGTAAGAATCGATGTTTACTTTGATTAAGGTGTTAGTTAAATATAGCTGTCTTAGCATAGCTACTGTATTTAATGAATCTGGGTTAAAAAAAGACAAACAGTGCACTTCTAATCAAATTTCACTGAGAAGTTAACTCTGTAGCAGTATATTATTTGAAAGTGAAAAATACTTTCAAAAGTGTACCTCATTAATCTGTGTATGTTAGACATTTTCAAACCAGAATACTTTCAGGTCCAGCATACTTTTTTTTTCTTAATACTGTCAAACCCTATTTATCTGTTGAGGATTAGTCTTCTGGCTTTGTATAATCAATGCTATCATTCTAGCAGTAGCATCCAGTAGATAATATTACATACATATGGGTGAAAAATAATTCCCTAACAGTATGAAAAGGTGTGCTTTTGGGTATAAAAGCAGATGCTGAGTATGGTCCCCCAAAGGAGTTTTCTTTCACAAAGCTAATGAAGAAACATGTATCATTTTAAATGAGAGCTTAAAAGTTTAATGTTTGTTCGACTTCATTTTTGCTTGTAATGATTCTGAACTGGAGGAACTTGTATTTTAAATCTAAACTTTGTCAAATGTTTCAAAGCTCTGAACTGTCATAGTAAACTCTTCATCTACTTGTTTTAGTATTGATTCAGTAAAAAATTTATTCATTTAGTAGGTTTCAAAAAATGCATGTTTAGTCTAGAATTTCCAAAGGAACACTGAAAAGGTTTAAAATCTGTTATGGATGTAAAAGAAACTAGGAATTGGATATTAATTTACATTTAAGGGACCTTTTATAATATTTGACCCCTTCTTATTCCATAATTACACCTAAGTCAGTGGCATATGGAAAGAATGAATGAGAGATGGTATGTTTGCTCACTTTCTTTTTGTGTGGTAGGTGTAAAGGTAGCCTTGACTGTGAAGCCTGCCAGAACACCCTGAACATCGACCGCGTGTGTTCTCTCAGCAGTCCTGATAGCACTCTGAGTACTAGCTCCTCGGGACAGTCTAGTCCGTCTCCTTGCAAGAGATCCAACAGGTAAGAAGTTGTGCTCTTTTCAAAAAGAAAGATCCGAGTATACAGCAGACTCAGTTGATACTAAAAAATGCAAAAGATTTATGTTGCCATCTGGTGAGGCTAAATGATGTACTTAAAAATTAATTTTTTGGCCTACAGTTGCACAGCATAGACTATTCTTTTATCATTCCTAACAGATCTGTCTTGCTACATTGGAAGTTTTCAGAATACTGAATGAATGATATTTACACAGACAATATAAACATATTGCATGCAACTAACTTCCCGTAGAACAAAAACCTCCTAAGGTTGCAAAATTAAGTAGGCCAAAGTACAGTGCGACGAATTTGAAGTTACCAGAATATCTTTAATTTTTGCACCCTCTTGTTCTCACATTGTGTATCTTGTATTGTAATCTTTAGTGATATTGATGCCCTTTTTATTCTACTGAATATAAGCTTCCCTTATGTGAACACTGTTCATATGAGCAGCTTTTAAACAGTTTTATCTTCACTGCTTGATGTCTACTTAAGCCTTCATTTTTGCACATTATTCAAAATTCACTCTTAGAAAAGCATTCAATGTAACTCTGAAAATGAAAGGCATTTTTGCTACAGTACCTGAGAGCTTGACACTAAAGCATATATCTGTGTGACACTCGTAAGACATGCACCTGTGACACAGTCAGAAGCTCCCACTGACTTGGGATGTCCTGGTTGGGGCTTTTCCTCTTATTTTGATCTCTGCCCTTCCAGCACTAATATGTTGAAAGTTTACTTGCAGCTATGAGTACTTGGCACTTCTACAAATCAAATTCCTAGATGTGAGTTTGGGGATGAAGAAACATTTGGAAATACAGAGTTGCTGGTATTGGTGAGAAGTTTGGTTTAATATGATTTACCCAGTATCTCACAGAAATTCTGTGACCTAGGGATACAATTCATTTTTTTTAAGCAACCTGTGTGCTGCCATAAGCATGACCAATTCTTTTCTTTTTAGTCTACATTTCACTTCCTACTTTCTGTAGAATAGCTTTCTCTATAGAAAAGAGTGATTCAGACTTGGAGCAGTTTCGTTTTGCAAAATGAGTAAGATTAGAGTCTTAATAAAAAAAAGTTTGTTTAAAGTAATTAAAGAGTCTATCACAGCATGTATTGACAAGGAGATGGAACCGCTAGTCTGTACAGGCAGTTTTATATGTTTTAAATTTTGGACAGCCTGACTTAATGATGCTTTTAATGGATAATTTATATATATAAATGATTCTGTTTATATAAATACAATCCTCTCCCTTCAGGAGAAAAAAAAAAAAAAAAAAAAGGCGGGGGTGGGGGGAAGACCTGTGCATGAACAACTTTGACATCCATTTGGTATTCTGTAAGGCCTGAACTCTTCGGATTCAGTGAACAAATCTCTGCAGTATTGGACACTGAATACACCGAAAGGTGTTGTGGGTTGCTCTTCTTTGTACTGTCCAGGGCTGGGAAGGCATATTCTAAGGAGGTGATGTGTATAGTCTGGTGAGTGCTAGGACTAGGGAAAGATTTTAAGTTTACTCAAGATGCAGCTTTGTGTTACGCTTAATCCAGTCACACAGGTTTTTGGGTGGATTAGTTTTCTGTTAAGTTACTAAATTGATCCAACTCATTCTGTGGATGCAACTGCTAGATCCAACAACAAAACTATACTAATGGAGCATATGGATAGATTTTTCATTTTTTTTAGAGTGACTTGATGTAGAAGAGAATCCCAGACAAATTTCTGCCATTTCTGGGACTTTGGAGATATTAAAACAAGAAGTTGCCAGAGTTACATAGGTGGACTAAACCAGGTATATTTCCCTGGTCTTATTTTCAAGCATTTGTCATTTCTGACTGTAAAGCAAGAGAATAACAAGAAGCATTTGGAGAATTTGCATTCACATGGTTAAATTTTAGTAAAGATTTAGGTAACAAGACGTGTCTTATACTGGGAGGTGTCAGGTAGTCTTACTGGTCAATAGTTAACATTGGCAGTCCTGCTTATGATATTCTTTAATATCAAAACGTTCAAAACTTCAGACAAGTTTTTTTCATAAAGACCTGCTTGATTGAATGTTTTCTTTGAATTGCAAGGAACTGACATGTAATTCAGTTCCCCTCTGTAACTCAACTTTAGGTCAATAGCAGAGGAGTGCATCAGATTCTGGTTTCATTAGCATTCAACTAAGTCAGTCATATAATTAGTAACTTGAATCAAAAGTTAATAATATAGAAATACAATTAATTGCTCAGTAGTTGTCACAGTATCAATAGTTGTTACTTAAAAAACTATTCGGAATTACCTAGCTCTGTTGTCTTAAGACTTCGGGGTTTTGTGCTGGCCCTCATAATGTCAAAGTACTTTTCACAAAAAAAATTAAATTTTATAAATGGTTTTATTAATATTGTCTTCATTTAATCACCATGCTATAAGGACCTGTTACATTAGCTATAAAATCACCAAAGGACTTGACCGTATCTTTAGGGATTAGTGAATTCACTGCTTGTTACTTGCATGTTTTAAGTTAAGCATGTATTCTACCAATTTTTGATATAAACTGGAGTTTTCATGTTTGTCTAGTTTATAGAAATTCTTAATTCTCATGCCTATCCTTTCTATCCGGGAACTTTGTTAGCATCTACACTTACTTATTCATCACCCCATACCATTCATTTTAGCTCCGTTAAGTGAAGGATGTCTCTTGCTATCTATATAATCCATACCTGGCACAGTCCCAGCTGAGGACTAGTTAAATTTCTTTTTTGTTGTTGTTGGTGGTGGGTCTGTGATGTACCTTTTGCTTGTGTAATTAATAATACATAAATGAGATTAATATATTTTCTGGCAATATACCTCATCATAAACTAGTTTCCTTTCCCAGTTTGTTTACTACTTGCTGCCTAAAAGGTGTTTGGTTCTGGTTCCCCTGATTGGACTGTGGTCTCGCTTCTGGCAGCTGGCATTTACCATCTTCTTAGCCCTTTCTTCTTCTGATACAAGCACGGAGATTCCATGAATGTTAGGAAAGGCTATTATTATGAGTTGATTTCTCCACCTCTTTCCCCTTCCAGCTGCTTTGGTAAAAGCAGTGGTTGAATGGATGAGTTTGCACCACTTGACCAGCATGGATTTCACAGACCACCAGTGCCAAAATAGTCGCCGTGTAAATAGCGGGTAGTTTTTGTCTCCTTAATCTAAATCTGTTTAAAAGAATCTATCAGTTACACTCAGGCAGTGCTCTCCGGAGGAGCTTCAGAGAGACCTAATTTTTCAGTAGATAAGGTCTAGCGTAGCTGCTGGTGGTTGATATGGAGATGAGAGGGAGCTGCCTGCCACTGTGCAGGTTGCCTCCTTGGTGCTCTCTATCCCACGCTGACTCTCACAGACCCCAGGGATGGCTTTTTGCAGGCTCTGGGATGTGGCTGATGTCTAGAAGGAAGTTAGATCAGTATGTTCTCTTTTGCTAGGGTAGTAACCATCAGGAGACCTTTATGTTTTGAGTCAGGAAGAAACAAAGTAATCTTCTTCGACCCTTTATTTGGTGTAAAAATCTGAATTTCAGGTGGATTATAAGTACGAGATTATTTAAAAAATAAATTAAAAAGTGAGTGCAAGTTGGGTTACACATCTAAGTCTTTAAGTAGAAATTGCCTCCTTTGTCTGAACCTTGCAATTTATGGGTAGAATGAGTTTGAATATTGAACTGCCATCTGAATGTCTGTGCTTGTATAATTAAAATATAACATTTTTATACACCTTTGAGTGGTTTCACTTCCATAAATTTTATATGGCATTTTAATAAAATGCATCTGTATTACAAAAAATGTATTTGTTTCAATGCAATACTTTTATTTTTTGATAGTATGTCAGATGACGAACAGGAAAGTGGATGTGATACGGTGGATGGTTCTCCAACTTCAGACTCTTCAGGACATGACAGCCCATTTGTGGAAGATGGCTTTGTAGCTAATACCAATAAAAATAAGGAAGCAAGAGCATCAGTTAATCCTGAAACCAAATCAGCTGTTTGCACAGTAGTGGTACCACCAATGAGACTTGAAAACAGGTTACATCTTGGTGAACAGATGGTGAATACAGGTAAGTTAGGTGTTTTTTTCTTTCTATACCAGTAGATAAGAATAGAAATTTGAATATCTATTCAACAGCCATACATACGAAGATTTTGACCTACTCATATATCTGCTAATCTGTAATATAACAATTCTAAATTGTGTTGGTTTTTAAGACTTTAATTAGTGTATTATTTTATTATTTCTCCCTGTATGCTGAAGCAAATGAAACTTTTGTCTAACTTTTGTTAGAAGAGAATAGTGACAACAAAACCATAACATTGTTCATTTGTATCTTGGAAGATGCTACGTGCCAGCCACTGAAAAAGGGGCGGTCTGTCCTGGGAAGAATAAACCAGTCTTCTGTTGTAGGAAGCCGTCAGCAAAAACTGACATCAGCATTCCATCAGCAACATACAAACTTCAGTCAGGTATGTGTGCTTACACACATCTAAGAAGTATTTTTTCTGTTTTGAGGTTCCAAACGTGCTGAATGCTCACAATTTCAATTGCACTAAATGGCAACTGCAGGTTTTCAACAGCTTGATTGCAGAAGTGTTCAGATCTTGAAAAATGGATTTCGACTTACTGGGCAAGTCATAAGTATCTTTCACTTTTGGTCATTTTCTTAAAGCAGATGACTTTATTTTAAAAAATTATAGAAGAGCTGTACTGGGAAAATTATCAATGCCTACACAAAATCAAAGCATGAGACAAAATGAAAAATATGTTAGTGTATTTTTTTTCCTACATCCAGATGCTAAAATGCTCATAGTATGCAGTTAAAATCTGGGGCTATATTTCAGTCTTGTTCTATTGGTAGTGTGCATGAAAGTGCCTGTAGTTTGAGTACCCAGAGATGGGACAGAGCTTAGCAAACCCAACTGTTTCTTACCTTTGCTGCCAGGTAGTGAAGCTGGGCCAGAAGAGGCTTTGATTGTAGTTCAATCCAATCTTGGAAGATACTCGAAGTTAATTTAAAAGCTACTTTTATCGTTACCCAACAACATAGTAAATGTGTCTACTGTGGCTGAGAACTGAAGTTGACACGTGACATCAAGTTTAAGCCCCTTTTTAATTAATCAATTTTGAGCTGTAGCTGCACTGAGCTTTTGGTTAGATATCTGGAGGTACATTTGATGTAAGAGCAGTACCTGTTTGTATAAGTCTTGCAGAGTAACTAACTGTCAATATTAAATTGTAAGTTAAATACTAAATGCAAGCATGCTATATGTAGATAAGAGGATTTACCAATAATGACTTGAATAGTTTAGATTGAAAGAAACATTTGGGTGGGTGACACCATCTCCCCTTCCGCATGATTATGCGGAAGGATTGGTTTAATTAATTCTAAGCAAACCTTAATATGATCAGAATAGTATTAATTTTTAATCTCTTCAGTGACTGCAGCTCCTCAGCCTCTTGGCAGAAAGTGTAGAATGTTATTTTCATTACAGAAATTTATGCTGATCCTTCCTTCTTTGTTTGGTAGATGCCCTATGTAGTTTGAAGCCTGCATCATTTAATAGGAGTAACTGATTTTTAGTCTTTCTCTTTATAACTGTCAATAATTGCCACATCTTCCTGTGATCATAGCCCTAGACTTCTGTTTGCCTAGTTGTCTCAGATATTTTCAATCCGTTTATTATTTTTTCTGCTCTCCTCTAAAATTTCTCTCCTATTTGTCCTCTTTGTGCCTCATTATGGTGCCCAAACTGAATGCAGCACTTCCAATTGATGCCAAGCCAGTGCTGAGTAGAGTGGAATAAGCACCTTGCTCATGTGATACATGGTATTTCTGTTAAAACAGCCCAGCATGGCATTTTATCTTTTTTTTTTTTTTTTTTGCAAGAGCATTAAAATAACTTTGTGTTCTGTTTACCATCTCTTATTGTCAGATTTCCTGTCTGTGCTACTATCTAAACAGCTAATATTTTTTTGTTTGTTTAAGCATTTAATTATTCCTGTCTCTATATTTCTCTTGATTTTTAAGTTGACTAGTTTTAGTGCATTATTCCATTTTTCAAACTCTCCTTATACTGGCTATTGAATGTTAAGACCTGCCCATTTCTCTCTGTGGACAGGTTCAGCACTTTGGATCTGGGCCACAGGAATGGAACGGAAACTATGCTCATTGGAGGCAGCAGGCTTACATCCCAGCCGGCGTTGCCGGTCATGCTTTCTCCCTTCCGCAAGGAAGTCCAAATCACACTACCGTGCACGCGCATCTCTCTGGAAGTACCCACCTTGGAGGACAGCCTGCTATTCTTCCCTACCCGTCGTCGGCACCCCTTAGTACTGCTGCGCCTGTTGCCCACCTCCTCGCCTCGCCATGTACCTCAAGACCCTTGTTACAACATCCAACGTACAATATATCTCATCCCAGTGGTATAGTACACCAAGTTCCAGTTGGCATCAATCCCCGTCTCTTACCTTCCCCAACCATTCATCAGACTCAGTACAAACCAATTTTCCCTCCGCATTCGTACATTGCAGCATCACCTGCTTACACAGGATTTCCACTGAGTCCAACAAAACTCAGCCAGTATCCATTTATGTGAGAACTCAAATACAGTATATTGAGGAAGCTCAATGATACAGAAGTTTGGTTTAAGAAGAAACATGGTATTTATTAAATATTAGCCATGGCACAACAGGAAAATTATTTTTTTGAATCATGTAGACTTGGGTGCAATTTAAACTCTGAGCTTTAAAAAAAAAAACAAACTCACTTTTAATGTGTTTTGCACATTTGGTATAACTTGTCTTTGGTCATGTTATCTTCTTATATAGTAACTTTAGACAGGTGACTTATGGGAGCAGAAATCTGGTTTTGCTCCTGCTATTTTTTATAAAATTGCCTTCTAACTAGTGCAAGACACGTCTACATTTGGGAAGCCATTCAGTGTACAGAACTAGAGCAACAGATGCACATGTGTCAGCAGTACAGTGTAGAAGTAACTTGTTTGTATTGCGTATCTTGGTGTTTAAATGTTGAGTCACTTATCTAAAAGTTGAGCTGTTGTTCTTCACATTGCATGTGTCTTTTGCATGGGCAAAAAAAAAAAGCCTAAACATTGCTCTTAAATGTTGTTGTCCTAATAATCTCAGCTGCATTGTAAACTGTTCCCACACATAGTGCCTTAAATATTTGAGGTTGTTAATGTTATTACTTATATATAAATGTTGAGGACTGCAGCACTTAAAAATTCAGATCTGCTGATTTTTTGATAGCGTAATGCTCATTTTGGGTTTTGTGTGGTATGATTTTAGTATTGGGTGTGTTTTCCTTATCGAGAAGGCAGCATGTTTTGCTGTAGCCGAATTTTGCTGTCTTTTTTTCCCCCAGAATGATCTAGCTTCAAGACAAGACTTTAGTAGTGCTTAAGAAAAGTTGATTCAGTAGCTATTGAGTAGTGACACACAACACAGTATTTCATACAGGTAAATGGAACTGCAGTACAACCCAAGTAGTTTATTTTAAAAGTGTTTGTCTAATTGGATATAATAAAATGTTTAGAGGTGCGGTAGGCATGACTGACTAGCTAATGAAAGAAAAAGCCAAGTGCTCATTGATCCATGATGTGGTTTCATCTTAGCTTGAGCAAACCATGCAGTATTTAATAACTAGTAGCAGAGTATTTACTATTGAAGCTTGAAAAGATGTGAGTTCTTTGTGTGCAATCTTACATTTATGCATGGGAGAGATTTTAGTCTTTTTACATTATAGTATTTGTTTTAGCCTGTTGCGGGTGTTTGCTTATTTAATACATTCCGTCAGGGACGTAAATTACATGCTTTTTGCATTTTTTTTTTTTTTTCCTTAGGAAGTGTGTCTTTTCGTTTTTTGTTTTGTTCAAATGAAGTTGCTTTTGCAGCACCAAAGACTTAATCATCCATTTCCTATACAAGGTAGCTACTTTTTCATAGACCTCAAGTATACTGTAGTGTAGAGATGGGGTTTACAGAAGGTATTAAGCTGAGGCTGTGTTTTAGCTTATGGGCAAGTAATAAATTGTATCATTTATCTTGAATGTATCATAGATAAGCTGCTATATAATGATTGCCACTTCAGATAGCTGTGAAATTAGGTGATTAACTAGTTCTTTCTTAGCCTTCTAATTTCTGTACAAGTCTAATTACATGAAATAGAAGCCGGGTTTTGGGTTTGGGTGTTTTTTTTGTTTGTGTTTTTTCTTTTTTTTTTTTTTAAATTTTGTTTTCATGTTTGAAGTGTCGTAACTACTATACTGTAAATGATGGAAGATGATTGCATATGTTTTTTTGGTGTGTGTTATTTGCATCAGTATTTTATCTCCATTAACTTTGAGCTCATCACTGCATATAAGTGGATGTATTGATGTAACTTAATTTTTTTTATGTTTTCATATTGGCATTGTGTAGACACTTAAGAAGCTGCATCTTGCAGGCTTGACTTAACTTTTTTTTAAAACAAAATCTGGAATACAATCCTTGCAATGTTGACTGGAATAAGAGTGCAAACCATTTGAGTTTAACTCTGTCAATAAGCTAATAACTGGTAATCTTTTTCTTTACTCCACTAACACAAGCAGTGTTTTATTTAATGAATGTCTGAATGAAATAAATGTGCCTACGTTTGATTTATTTTTTAAGTAATAACTAAAATAAACAGTATTAGATCATAAAAAATAATAAAAATACCAGCAGTACATTTTTAATCACACTGAAAATTAAGAAACCTAACTTTTCCCAAAAGTTTCAGTGTTTTTAGTAATCAACTCTATGCATTTTGTACAAGTGTGTGTATATAAAGTATACATTAGAAACTAGGAGTATCCTGATGAATTTGAAATCTTATCAACACATATATAAAGCCTAAATATAGGGAGTCAAGAAAATGCTCAAATTGGATATCCACCTTACCACTTCAAACTTGTGCTATATGGTCCAGCAGATAGTTTTGTGTTCACTCCCTTGTGTTGGGAAGCGATGTTTTTTTGGTGCTTACTCCATTGCAGGCAATGGACACACCAAGAATCACCAATGCAAATGGAGTAGATGAATTTTGTATTGTGATAACAAAAAAAATACTGCATCTTTTTTTCTGGGGCCATGGGGATCTTCATTGGTCTAATGTATTTACTGTACTTTCTTTTTACTGTGCTTAAGGTTTTAAGCTAACGTGCTTGTTAAATTGACACAATTATCTGTATATCACAACAGTATCCTATCGTATGCAGGAAAAAGTTGCTGTAAATGCGCCCCAAATTAGATCTGCTGCTCTTTCTATGTAATGTAATTTTAGAAATGTCTGCATTTCAAAGAATGAAATATTTGGGATCCTGCCACAGCTTAAATTCAATATACCGGGTGACTTTTTCCCCCATCCTGCAATACACCCGGAGAGAACGGACTCTTGTCACTGCGAGTGTCCGGGGCCCATCTGCAGAAAAAAAAAAGCTTTCAGGGCGAGGACCTTTTCTGTGGAAAAAGTCATCCTCTGAGAAGCATTTATACACGTTACCGTTTTAATGCCTTTTTTAAATAAAACACTGCATGACTACGGAATTGCATATCTGCATATTACTTTAATTTGCAAGATTTTATATGAATTTCTTGTGTTCAGTTTTTAACTTTACTTCAGGGTGTTTTATTGGTCAAATATGCTACTGTATTAACTTTCTTGGTTTTAATTTTTAAATTTTCTGTTTTTACTGCTAATTAACTTGGTTTGTGTTAAGTAAAAGTTAAATCACACTGCAAGCTGTAGGAAGACTTGTTCTAGAAATACCCAGTGATAGAGACTTGATTAATAAGTTTGAACTGTTACTGTTTAACAATTTGTAGACTCGTGGCTTTTTTTTGCTTTGGATTTCTATGCTACACTAGTTCGCCATGTAGCAATTGCACTGTGCAATATTACAATATGAGGACTGGGAAAATTTTTTATGGATGTAATGTCTCTTACAGTTTGCGATAGTATTTCTTTCTAGTTCTCAGTGATTTAAATGTGACCAAGCCTTCTGTACTTTGTCACAAAAAGCGGGTTTTCCAGGTGACTATTTTGGTGAGTGTCAAAATAAGAATTTATGGTGTATTACTGTCGAGATTCACTTTGAATTAAAATATATATTGCAGCAGATGACTTTTGGTGGCTTTCCTTTTTTTGCTGCGTTACATCAAAGCCGGGTTAAGGCAAAAGTGACGAAAATTCAGAGGGAGGGCCCCAAAGTTCTGATACGCTGATTTGACTAAGCTTCTCTTCTTTCTGAAATTTTAACTTTTATTAACTTTTCAAGGTTTGCTTAGGAGGATCTTGAGATTCTGCCTTTAGCGTAGCCAAACCTTGAAGGTTCCTTGTTCTGGATGTCCCACTTCTGCAACCTTAGAAAAAGGTTATCTGGCCCAGATCACCAGCAGAGACGTCAGCGCAGCCGAAGTTCGTACCAAGCCTGTGGCAGCTGCTGCTTGGCCAGCAGGACGGTGCTCCCGCTGCCGCAGATGGCCCCACGCGGTCAGTGGCTCCAGATGGCCAGCCTGGTACGGACCAGACGTCCGTGGAAGGGGCATCTGCCGGTGCTGTTGTCAGCCAAATGGGCTCATTCCGCCGTGGGCTTACAGTGCTTGCTGAAATCTCGTGGTTTGGAAGCTGTCGTGAAGCAGGCTATTGGGTACGCGTGTTTCTGAAGTAGCGTGGTTTCTGTGCCTAACATCGCGTTTAAGGTGCTGTTAGAAATGAAGGGTAAAAGACTGAAATGACAGTGCAATATATTTTGGATACCAAAATATTTCAGAACTGACGGAAAGCTTTGCTTTGCTAAATGCGAGGTGCTGCCGTCACTGATCTTTTACAGCTGCTCGCTCTTCAATGCAGGTTGGTCATGCTGTCTGCAAAGCTTTTCCTGCAGCACTGTACCTTAGGCTACATGAAAATGCATCTGTCCAAATTCTACAGACACCTGTGTTGCTATGAAAGCTGCTTCCTTTTCATTCTTTACGGTTAGACTCACGTATTGTTGACTTAAATGCGTGTTGACGTTGGTATCTATATCCCACGTTTCCCATAGCAAATAGGGCCATTGCCTTGGTGTATTTTACACTCTTGCTTTTGGCAACATCTAACAAACAAGGAAAGGCAGCCTGAGCCTTTCCGAGGGAATACGCTGTCTGTGAAGTCCTTTCCATTCTTGCTTTCTATTAGTAATAATGTCCGACTGTCCCCTGTGCTCTTTCCCGTCCTGTGGAAGGATAGGACTGGGACAGACAATTAGGAGTAAGTAATCTTCCTCTCAGCCGCCTTTAGGATGACTAACACTGGTTTAAAATTTGGTATTTCCCCTGTCGCTAAATGCAAAGGACAAACTTACACTGCAGTTATGGCAGCAGATTCATTCAAGGAAAAGCTTTCAGAGTCAATGGAACTGTCACATGCTACGGATCTGTAGCGGGACAAACGGGTTCAGGATGATGCTATGTTTTCTCAATGAATTAGCTTAAGTTTTCAGCTGGAGAGATGATCGCTCTCTGGGAGGCAACAGAGACGCTACTGTTTGGTATCACTCACAAAGCAGTACAGTCCTGACGATCACGGTAGATTCGCATTAATCACTGCAACTCACGCGTACTGTGATTTCGGCTCCCGTAATGAATTGAGGCAGCGTGAGTCAAAGTCTCGGTAGGGTTGTGAAATACTACCGCTCCCCGCTTAAAGAGCTGTAACTTCCTTGCAGGCCTGTAATGTTCGGCATGCGTGTCTTGTGCGGTGCAGAGCTCTGGGGAACGCCAGAGAAATGCTGTAGCCCTTCCTGCCTCTTTTCCCACACTGAATGACGTGGTGACTGAAATGCTCAGTCTGATGTCCTGCTGTGCAGGCAGGCGTGTTAAATCATGGATAAGGTTTGACGGTGTTTGATGTTAATCATATCTTCCTACCTTTCACCCGTAAGCAGGTGCATTTTCTCTCTCAGGAGAGGTGGATACGTGCGCTAAGCAGATTCAGATGATTCCAGCTGTCCCTGTCTTGGGGAACAGCACTGAGTATTCTTTGTTAAAACGATGAAGCTTCATGCTGAGAGGCTAAAATACACATTGGAATGGATTCTTCTTATATCCTGAAGTAGCGGGTTAGGAGCATCTACACCCTGTTGGTAGAGGTGGCTGGAGACTGGACTCCATTCTGTGGCTGTATTTGTGGAGCGAGCTGTTCATAAACTTGGCCTGTCTGTTCATCAAAATGAGAAATGCCAACAGTTCTGTTGCGAAGATGGAGACCGTGGCCTGCCACCTGCTTCACGGAGAAGTCGCTGCATGGCCATGGTCTCGTCTCTTCTGTGGGTGAGATTCTTACCTATGGGTTCCTTCGTAAAGACGAGCAAGACTCAAAATGATTGCGGTACTCTTCCCCAGCAAGAGGCCTACTGGTCCTATGGAGAAATGCTTGTACATCTCCTCAGCCAGCTAGAGTAGACACATCTTCACTGGCATGGAGCATCTTGATTCGTTACCCATAATGAGACCTCTCTTCTAGAATATGGACTACTTTCTAGCATTAAGGATTCCACAGCTGAGAGGAAACCAGCTCAGAGGCACATACACTTCATCTCCCCGTTCCAGACGTGTAACCGTGGAAGGGGATCCGTGGGCAACACAGATGTGCTGCTTGCAAAAAAAAGTACCTGCTAATCAAGCATACAGAGCACGTGCACGCTCTACGAGAACACATATATAGGAAAGCAAATCTCGGCACCAAGTATGGGTGCACAGATACCCCCCAGAGGTTGAAATTACCTTTCTGGACAATGAAAACAAATAGGATTGGGAAAGGTAAGTTTAGGAAGTAGTTAACTACAGTGACTTGGTAAAACTTCAGTGATTTTTCACTAGCTGTAAGAGATCTTATCCAGCCATCATTTTGGAAAATGTGCATTTTTAAAATCCTTTGGAATAACGACTAAATCTGCTTGGGAAAAAAATATTTGTATTTTATATGTAATACACACACACACACATATGCTGTATAATGGAAAATTAAAAGAAGACTGTAATGGTTCAGGGCTAGATAGGGAGAAAGTGCTGTCAAAATTAACTTATTGATAGGACCTATTACAAAGATTGTGTTGTGACAAAACCTAGAAAACCATGTAAATGATCGAATGGGTTTTACACAGGACTCCCTCAAGGTGATAGAAGGTACCACCAGAGGGCCCTGCACTAAATACGTTGGCCCTAAATAAACCGGAGTGATGAGTAAGCTATCCATTTTACTATAATGATCATACAACTGCCATCTTTTCTCTGTGGAAAGTCATTAGTAGTCATCATCTGAAAGCTAATTCTGCATAGAATGAATTAGTGATTTGAGGAAAAAGTGAGTGAAACGGCACAAATGGGACGTATTAGTGGCCGAGTAATTGTATTGGTGACATTTGGAGTGTGCTAAACTAGTCAGATAAATACATAATCGTGGGTCGTCGTGACTCTGGGGATGCTGTGACTAGCTGGGCAGCAGGCTCTCAGGCTGTGGCTAGTCCATGCCGAGGCTTGCTCTACCTCAACCCTGACTTCTAGGAATTTGTCAGAAAGACGCCGTCTCCCTTTCCGCTGGAATTGCTGGGAGGCCGGGGCACCTTTCCCGCACGTGAGCGGTGCTGCACCCTTTCAGGATCGGCTCTCGGGGTGCTGGAGCCCATCCTGCCCCGAGCCCACCTTCGTGTTGCTCCCTCCTCCCAGCATCACCGTCTGTTGCCCGCAGACGTGAGCTGGGGACTCAAGGAAGCAGCGGCAGGAAAGAGATGGTATCAGAAGGAAGAATTCGCATTACCTCTGCTGCAAATACAAATTACGGAAAACACTGAATTGAATTGCCGTGACGGTTGGTCCGACTGTGATGGAGGCAGCTTCTGCCTCTGGCTGGGGTTCACCTCCTCTGCTGTCCATGGTAGGTTTTATGGCCCGGTTGGTCTCGGGGTAGGTTTTATGGCCCGGTTGGTCTCCCGATGAGCCTTTAAAGCATCGCAGAGGAGGCAGACCTCCGTCCTTCGCGGCCCCCCTTTCAGCCTGGAGCTCTGAGCCTGGTCACGGGCAGGGAGGGAGCAGGAGACGGGTGGCCGGAGAAGACCTCCCCTGTGTTCACAGCCCGGGCGGCTGGGGAGGTAGCTGCCAATTTGGTCAAACCCCTGCGGTACGCTCCAGTTTCTCCCTTCTCGGAGCTGCTCCCTGCGCTGGCGGCCGGTGCCCTGCGCCGAGGGAGGGCTTCGGGGCCAAGAAACCCCCCCGCCGCCTTGCCCGTGCCCT